>NC_064621.1:607308524-607611739 GCF_023898315.1 Schistocerca nitens | reverse complement strand
AGGCTTTTTGCGGTTGATGCTGAGGTATATCGAGAGGCTGTAACAATGGAAAATTGTACTGAAATGCAGGAGGACCTGCATCGGATTGACGCATGGTGCAGGGAATGGCAATTGAATCACAATGTAAACAAGTGTAATGTGCTACTAATACACAGATAGAAAGAACCATTCCTATTTAGCTACAATATTAGCAGGTCAGCAACTGGAAGCAGTTAATTCCATAAATTATCTGGGAGTAGGCATTAGGAGTGATATAAAATGGAATGATCATATAAAGTTGATCGTCGGTAAAGCAGATGCCAGACTGAGATTCATTGGAAGAATCCTAAGGAAATCGAGACGTGGCTGCAGGATCCGTTACAGCCATGCGAATAAGATGCCTGTCATCTCGACTGCTAGTGATACGAGGCCGTTGGGATCCAGCACGGCGTTCCGTATTACCCTCCTGAACGCACCGATTCCCTATTCTGCTAACAGTCATTGGATCTCGACCAACGCGAGCAGCAATGTCGCGATACGATAAACCGCAATCGCGATAGGCTACAATCGGACCTTTATCAAAGTCGGAAACGTGATGGTACGCATTTCTCCTCCTTACACGAGGCATCACAACAACGTTTCACCAGGCAACGTCGGTCAACTGCTATTTGTGTATGAGAAATCAGCTGGAAACTTTGCTCATGTCAGCACGTTGTAGGTGTCGCCACCGGCGCCAACCTCGTGTGAATGCTCTGTAAAGCTGATCATTTGCATATCACAGCATCCTCTTCCTGTCGGTTAAATTTCGCGTCTGTAGCACGTCATCTTCGTGGTGTAGAAATTTTAATTGCCGGTAGTGTATATCGGAACTATTGCGACAGAAATACACAAGTCGCTCGACGTTAACTCTAGGATACCTAGAGCGATACTAGGGCTGTTCTTTCAGACACTCGGCTACTGTGGTAGACAAGGTCTATTGGAACGCAGTTCGGCTGTGTTTAGGGAGCAGGTAGTTTCGTTTAACTACGACGGTCCGGGCGCAGTGGTAAGCCGTGAGACAAAGGGACCAGGTACTGGTCGCAGGTTTCACAGATTTCTGGTTGGCAGCAAATGTCACTGGGTTCAGTTTTCACGGATTCTGCGAGCAGCGCGCCTGCGACACCACAACACACCACAGGGCGGCGCGCGCGGCTCCATAACGGTTTATTGCGAAAAAAAGACGAGGGCGGCGAGGCCGCAGGGAGTTGCGTCGTCCAGCGGCGAGCTGTGTGTACGGCCCGGCCTACTGCGCTGCCGCGACTGCTGGGCCCCCCGCCCCACTGCTGTTTGGGGGGCTGCAGGCACCGCGCCGGCAGTTATTACTCCCCGCGCAATAAGCGAGCGGCGAACGCAGAGACATTAATTACGACAGACGCGCCAATTACAGCGCCGATTTCGCGACCGCGGATGACACGCGTAACTCGTTCCGCAATTATCGTATAACGAAGACCGGTACGTAAATACTGTGCGCACTGGGGGCTGCTAAACGACGCGCTCTCTCGCTGGAATTACGTCACCACCGTCGTCGGCGCGAGCAGCAGCAACACCGACTCAAAGAAAGGCCTCGGCGCTTTTTGGTGACGTCACGTCAGATAGGCACGGCGAACGCCAGGTCTGTTGCAGGCAGAAACGCCTGGGCGTGCTTATCACTATAAATCACTTATTTTTGGACAAAATGTTTGGTATTGTTTTGGATTCTGAAGTTTCATTTAGATGAAAGATTTTGTTACTATCGTAAAGCTGCAAATGAAGATCATAGTTCTGTATTACTGAATCCTGTCGAAACAAACGTAGATCAATATGAGAAGATGCTTTGCCCCATTGCAAGCTTCGGAAATTTTACATTCAAGTGCCGGCCGCGGTGGTCTAGCGGTTCTAGGCGCTCAGTCCGGAACCGCGCGACTGCTACGGTCGCAGGTTCGAATCCTGCCTCGGGCATGGATGTGTATGATGTCCTTAGGTTAGTTAGGTTCTAAGTTCTAGGGGACTGATGACCACAGATGTTAAGTCCCATAGTGCTCAGAGCCATTTGAACCATTTTTACATTCAAGTAACTTTATTTACTTGATCCATTTTGTTATCGAAACTTAACCCAACCCCCTTACAATTAACTCGTTTCTTTTATTTATTTATTTATTTTCGTTTGAGATCGTCACTGGAAATGTGAACTAATTTACATGTGTAAATGTCCAACTGTTGCCAGTCATTAGATTACAGTCGTTATCAACGAAAGGAATTCTAAACAGGAAACAAAATAGCTTCATACATCGAAAATACTGCTGACCTTAAACTTTTTTAAATATGCTCATTAGAAAAGATAAATATTCCCCTCTTGCAACTGAAAGGAGAAACTTTATAAGATAAAAAATTTTTATTTGATAAAACAAGTATCTCTCTTTTGCCTCTTCTTCTGTCCCCCCACCTCCTCCCCCCAGCGTGTACAATCGCAAGATATTTCATTAACATTCAGTGCTCCTCACCCCATAGTCAACCAAGATACCTAAAGAAGAGCACCAATATGTTCAGTTTCTTGTAAAAGCAACCCAGTACAAATGTAACTTCCTCAGATTTACAAATAAGGTAAAGAAGCACGAATTCTGTTGCTGCTGGACCATGAAGTTGTTTTTGTATGTCAGTCCTTAAAACAGGTGGAAATTTAAGTTCAGGAGTACACTATTTGTTAAGAAGTGTAATGAATTGCACAATTAATTGATTGCAGAAATCTCCCAGAACAATGTGTGTTGGCAGTAGCGGCCTGCTCCTGCCTGCTCACGCGTGTCTCGTCCTCACTGCTCTTTAACTCTGTTCCGGCCGCCCCTGTTGCTCTTGCTGGCTTGCAGAGTTTGTTCACACACCCAGCTTACGTTAACATTATGTATTACCTCGAAGAGAACGGCCTATCGATACAGAGCTCGGATTTAGAAAACACCGTTCTCTGAAACACAACTAACTCTCTATTCTCACGAAGTAATGAGTGCTATCGACAGGGGACCTCAAACTGATTCCATATTTCCAGAAGGCTTTCGACACCCTGCCGGCCGGAGTGGCCGTGCGGTTCTAGGCGCTGCAGTCCGGAAGCGCGCGACCGCTACGGTCGCAGGTTCGAATCCTGCCTCGGGCATGGATGTGTGTGATCTCCTTAGGTTAGTTAGGTTTAAGTAGTTCTAAGTTCTAGGGGACTGATGACCTCAGAAGTTAAGTCCCATAATGCTCAGAGCCATATTTTTTCGACACCCTACCTCATAAGTGGCTTGTAATCAAATTGCGTGCTCATGGAATATCGTCTCGTTTATGCTACTGCATTTCTGATTTCGCTGTCAGAGAGGTCACAGTTCGTAGTAACTGACTGAAAGTAATCGGTTAAAACAGATGTGATTTCCGGTGTTCCCCAAGGTAGTGTTATAGGCCCTTATATATACAAATGATTTAGGAGATAATCTGAGGTGCCATCTTAAGATTGTTTTCAGATGATATTGAGCACCTGTACAGGCAATTAATGATGATATATGGCCCAGTTGTATATAATTACATGTTACACTCGTCCTGTAACTGTGTGCTCACTAGGTTCCCGTAGCATTCACTTACAATCAAGCCTCACCCATCGGGAATGCAACAGTGATTAAAACCGAACAGGTAAGTGCGATGCGCAGTTCCACGGTGACGCAAGAACTCGGGAAAGTGTTGGAGGAGTTGGGCCTACACATAGTATGTATATAGGAGCCATATTCAGGAAACGGGGCATTGCCCCCAGGCCAGTTACAGCGCGGAGCAGTTCAGCATCCAAAAGCCGCGATTCGGGTGCCAGATAAAGACATAGCAGTGACAAAGGTACATCAACGCTGTGACGAATACGCGGTGACAGTAGAAATAAAGACTGCCTTAGGAATATTTTACAGAATTGATCAACATTTACAATACAACCACACATAGAGAACTTAAAAACAGCAGCAACACTGGGTCGACATGGCAGACATATTTTTATAATAGGCGCAAATGCGAAATCAGCATTGTGGCAAAGCAGGGTAACGGAAGAAAGAGGAATCAGCCTTCAGGACACTATACAACAACTTGACCTTCACGTTGTGAACATGCCAATCAAGTCAACTACTTTCCAAAATCGCGCAGGTGCGGCAACAAACATCGATATCACCCTCACAAACTCGAAAGTCAGTGACCACACTGCCAATTGGAAGGTCTGTGATGGACTTACAACAAGCTACCATAATCGTATTTCCTTCACAATTACAAACGCAAATAATAACAGATACCAATACCCAGCGCAAGTGACCATACAAGCTACGCTGATCGAGCTGGGAACTTTTAAAGGCAGAATTGAAGATACGAGCACTGCAAGGAAGCGGATTTGATGTTGACGCCAATTTGGACGAATTGGTGCGAAAGCTGCAGATGGCGGAAGACAAGGCGATCTCAGCCTATGTTAGGAAGTGAAAAAACTTTAATATTCTCTAGAGTCCCCTCCCACCTCTCCACATATATCTTAAGACGTAGACCAAAGTAGGTAAGGAGATACTATCAAAGATCTGATATATCGAACAGTCAAACAAATACAGGGCTATTACAAATGATTGAAGCGATTTCATAAATTCACTGTAGCTCCATTCATTGACATATGGTCACGACACACTACAGATACGTAGAAAAACTCATAAAGTTTTGTTCGGCTGAAGCCGCACTTCAGGTTTCTGCCGCCAGAGCGCTCGAGAGCGCAGTGAGACAAAATGGCGACAGGAGCCGAGAAAGCGTATGTCGTGCTTGAAATGCACTCACATCAGTCAGTCATAACAGTGCAACGACACTTCAGGACGAACACAGATCCACCAACTGCTAACTCCATTCGGCGATGGTATGCGCAGTTTAAAGCTTCTGGATGCCTCTGTAAGGGGAAATCAACGGGTCGGCCTGCAGTGAGCGAAGAAACGGTTGAACGCGTGCGGGCAAGTTTCACGCGTAGCCCGCGGAAGTCGACGAATAAAGCAAGCAGGGAGCAATTCCATCATGATGTTCGGCATTTCTTAAACAGGAGATTGGAAAACCGATGGATCGGTCGTGGTGGAGATCATGATCAGCAATTCATATCATGGCCTCCACGCTCTCCCGACTTAACCCCATGCGATTTCTTTCTGTGGGGTTATGTGAAAGATTTAGTGTTTAAACCTCATCTACCAAGAAACGTGCCAGAACTGCGAGCTCGCATCAACGATGCTTTCGGACTCATTGATGGTGACATGCTGCGCCGAGTGTGGGAGGAACTTGATTATCGGCTTGATGTCTGCCGAATCACTAAAGGGGCACATATCGAACATTTGTGAATGCCTAAAAAAACTTTTTGAGTTTTTGTATGTGTGTGCAAAGCATTGTGAAAATATCTCAAATAATAAAGTTATTGTAGAGCTGTGAAATCGCTTCAATCATTTGTAATAACCCTGTATATAAAGAACAAATACATCAAACAAGAATAGAAAAATAGGAGGCTTACATTAAGGACCAAATGGTAACAGATGTTTGGGGTTTTCCATACAAATCTGCAACAAATAAGGTTCGCCCACCCACTGTATTATCAACCCTGAGAAGATCCTAGGGCACGATGACGACCGACTGGGAAACGTCAGATGAGTACCTACTCATAACTTTGTTGCCGAACGATACAACGACGGAAGACACGGAGTTCCATTAGCATCTTCGCTCTGAATTACTAGAGCAGAATGTCAATAACAGTTTTATGATTCCATTTCCCCATGAGGATGTAAGACTGGCAATAATGAAGTTAAAGAAGAAGAAAGCCCCAGCACCTCAGAGAAACCCGACAGAAGTGTTGCACCAGCTAGTGGACCAATTTGTGCCATATGCTGTATAACAGTGTTATTAAACGAATGTCCTTTACAGGGTCGGGTGTCCAGAATCTGGAAAATCTATAATATCATTATGCTAAAAAAAAGGGGGGGGGGGGGGGGAAGAAAGACTAAAGAGAGAGGAAATATTACAGGCCGATTTACTTGGTAAGTGCTGTTGCCAAAATACAGGAAAAGCTTTTGTGGCGCCGCCTGAGGGACCGCAGACAGTTGTTAGGCATGAGCCCCTGCAGTATGGTTTCAGGAAAGGGAAATCCACCCAAATATTGTGAACACTTCAGAAGATAAGTACGTTATAGGCGTAATAATTGATGTTGCAAGGGCGTTTGATAATTTGTGCAGGTCTGCCCGACTGAAATCCATGGACAGTCCAATGTGTGTCTACAACGGTCTACGAAATTATTGCACAGACAGGCGGGTGTAATTAGAATATCCTGGCAAGAAAGTTGTGAAAAACATTACCAAAGGTTGCCCGCAGGCGTCTGTTTGTGGTCCAGAGTTCTGGGATGTTGGCATAGAACCATTACTGAACCATAACAATTTCTCCATTATATTTGGACTGTTGAGCTCCGTGGCCGTGGATAATGATATTTCACTGTAAAAATACAGCAACCAGCCACTTTTTAATGCATTTTATTTATGCCAATATGCATTTCGGTTTGCACCCATCTTCAGCTGGCAAATTACATGGATCTTCAGTTACTACAGTAGTACAATCTCGACAGCAGTTTGGATGCTGCGGCAGGCCTGTGCAAAAGCAACGATTCCAATCATTTACTTTAATTTCGCGAGTTTAAAGTTACGCACTATCAGTTGTTCATTTTACTTACATTCTCCTCTCTTTGTTTCTTCTTGACTTTTCTTCTTTGCCGAATTAAAATACGGAAGGAAGCTGAGAAAGTTCGTTCTGAATCACTACTTCCATGCCAATTATGGCCGGAGTGGCCGAGCGGTTCTAGGCGCTACAGACAGGAACCGCACGACCGCTACGGTCGCAGGTTCGAATCCTGCCTCGGGCATGGATGTGTGTGATGTCCTTAGGTTAGTTAGGTTTAAGTAGTTCTAAGTTCTGGAGGACTGATGACCTGAAATGTTAAGTCCCATAGTGCTCAGAGCAATTTGAACCATTTTTTACATTTGTTCAGGTTAGAAACGCAGCACTGTGAATGTCAGTAACGCCGCAAAGACCTATTCTGTTATACTGTTCACCATCAGTCGCGTTATTCTATTCTTTCTTTCTTTCGAATTGCTCTGAGCACTATGGGACTTAACTTCTGAGGTCATCTGTCCCCTAGAACTTAGAACTATTCAAACCTAACTAACCTAAGGACATCACACACATCCATGGCCCAGGCAGGATTCGAAACTGCGACCGTAGCGGTCGCGCGGTTACAGACTGTAGCGCCTAGAACCGCTCTGTCACCCCGGCCGGCTTTCTTTCGATATACCCTTATTTAAAACCTTATTCTTCTTTTGCGTGGCCTTTCCCCGTATTTACACAAGTTCGTCATGTTAATTATTCATTTCGGTAGTGTTAGCGTCAGCACGTGTCGAGACGCCCTTCCTCTCTCCATCTCCTCTGCCCTCTGCCCACTTCCTCCACACTGCGCCCTTCAGGAGACGGCGTCTTTGTAGCCCAACTGTCTGCATTTAGTGTTATCCAAAGCGTGAGAGCGCGCTGGAAATGTTTGTGAGAATCGTGTAACGGAGGTGGGACGAGGGTGTCGGCCCAGTATTCAGCTGGTGGGAAGTGGGAGACCACCGAAAAGCCGCAGCGAGGCCGGCCGGCCGGCAGACCGCCCACCACTCGCTGTCGGTCCACGCGGGGCCGGCGCGTCTCCTCCAGTCCCGGGAGCTGCTTGCGGCTACTCGGCGGATCTCACATTTGTAATCGTTTCTCGCAAAGTAACGAAAAAGTATTGCACCACCTGTACATTTGCAAAGGTACGTGGTGTAAGTTAAAGGGGAGCAGGAAATCAATCAACAAGTCTTACGAAACTGTAAAACTTCGCCTGAAGATGACGAGTAGGAAACTCGTGAAAGCGTGGCGACAACACGAAGGCGCAACTCGGCTCGTAGCCCGAGAAGATTTCATCTGTGAGATACTCGGAGAAATCCTGAGTTCCCATATACTTAGTTAACATTTTACTGTAGAATATGAGGCCGGCCGAAGTGGCCGTGCGGTTAAAGGCGCTGCAGTCTGGAACCGCAAGACCGCTACGGTCGCAGGTTCGAATCCTGCCTCGGGCATGGATGTTTGTGATGTCCTTAGGTTAGTTAGGTTTAACTAGTTCTAAGTTCTAGGGGACTAATGACCTCAGCAGTTGAGTCCCATAGTGCTCAGAGCCATTTGAACCATTTGAACTGTAGAATAAAAGTAACAGAAGAAAAAAGTGAAGGCAGTCAATTTCGGAAAAGTGACCATCTGCGAAAGGAAACACTGCCTCTGAGGTAAGCCAGCATGTTCAAAATGGTTCAAATGGCTCTGAGCACTATGGGACTTAACAGCCGTGGTCATCAGTCCCCTAGAACTTAGAACTACTTAAACCTAACTAACCTAAGGACATCACACACATCCATGCCCGAGGCAGGATTCGAACCTGCGACCGAAGCAGTCGCGCGGTTCCGGACTGCGCGCCTAGAACCGCGAGACCACCGCGGCCGGCTAAGCCAGCATGTGAGAGGAGCTGCTGCGACGACTGCCGTGCTGCTAACAACTACATTCGACTGATTTCTGTCACCTGTGGTAAGCTCTTCAGGAGGAGAGCGCCGTCCACTTGTGCGTTATCGTCCTAAAAGTTAACCTGTCTGTGAACAAAAAAATGGCTCTGAGCACTATGGGACTCAACTGCTGAGGTCATCAGTCCCCTAGAACTTAGAACTACTGAAACCTAACTAACCTAAGGACATCACACACATCCATGCCCGAGGCAGGATTCGAACCTGCGTCCGTAGCGGTTGCGCGGTTCCAGGCTGTGGCGCCTAGAACCGTTCGGCCACTCCAGGCGGAGTCGGTGAACATGTCGACCGTACCGCTGTACAGTAGGCTGGAGGATGTTGCCCAGGTACTGCCCAGTCCTCAAAGCAGCCTCGGTAGCCATGACAGGCGTCCGGCAACCATACCTCACACCGACCCGATGATGATGATGATGATGATGATGACGGTATTGGTTTGTGGGGCGCTCAACAGCGTGGTCATCAGCGCCCCTACAAGTTCCCAATCTTTCCATTTCCACTCTCGCCACTTCCCGAATGATGATGAGATGGTTATGAGATGATGAGGACAACACAAACACCCAGTCCCCCGGCGGAGAAAATCCCTGACCCGGCCGGGAATCGAACCCGGGACCCGGTGATTCAGAGGCAGCAACGCTAGCTGCGGACACCGACCCGAAACACGGCTGGTCCAGCCCCTTGCGAAACCCACGGGACTGAACTTTTGGGACGTGCAGTGGTAGCCAACCGACTCCACACTCCTAAGGCGCCACACAAATACTGCGGTGGTCGGCGAAAAGAACCCGACGGCACTCATTCTGGTTCTAGTCTAGGCGTTCCCGTACGCACCTTCGTGGAGCGCCTTGGTCAAGTTTGTACGGGCGCCTACACGCCGCAGAGGTTGCTCACTGTGTGAGTCGACGCAGGCCTCGCAGTAGTCTCCAGAAAGCCGGTGCACTCTGCTGGGGGCGCCACAGTTTGTGAGCAGAGGTCACCAGCAGGAAGGGCAGAGCTCTAGGGCTTTGCGACTGCTTCGTGTTCCCGGTAGTTTCCCAGGCCTTTCTGAAGCCCGTCTCGCTGTAAATTGCCAATGCGGGCACCGTCTGACTTTGAAGTAAGCCTCCCAAGCGTATGTCAGGTTCGACTGTCCGCACAGACCGTGTCTGGGAAAACAACGCTGTCTACTGAAATGTATCGAGAATGCGAATCTACTCTCACGTCTACGTCGGGACTTCTGTGGTCAAAGGAGTATCCAACGATTACAGGTGAAAATAAAGCGAAGATTATGCATTCCCTGAGGTTTGTCAAATACTATTTTTCAGTCAATGTTGTTTTTCAACACTTAATTGAAGAGCTCACTCACAATTATATGAAAGAAACCAATTAAACAAGAGCGACAGTGGTGTGGTGTCATGAGTTAATGTCAGTAACGGTTCTTGCACGGCACGACATCAAAGCACGATTCTATTGACTGCAGTCAGTCAAATAACCAGCATATGGTTTGCTTCCCATTGCAAAACAGTCTAACCCCTCTTATTGCAACATAAAGATAACGTGTAAACACTACCGAGAAGGTAATAGACGGTTTTTACGGTACAATGAAGTAGATTCGTTGAAACCCAACATAGTGAACGAATTAACGCTGGCCGAAAGACAGGAATAAGTGTAGAGGCAAAATGAAAGGTCAAACAAACATTATATACAAACATGTACGCCTATAACACTGAAAAGTAGCTAAGAATTACTTACAGTGTTTCAAAATCTTCATTACATCCACTAAAAGTGGGTATTTATTTTACCATCAGTTGTAAAGACGGGTTTGAAATACCTCGACTGTGTAAAAATTGTAGTCACACAAATGCGGAATTTAGTTGTAGGTAATAGGTTCATGCGTACTTGAAATTATATTGTTTGCTACGTGGTAGACTTACACTGAAAATAAGAGTCCTGTGAAAAATATTTGGCACAGTATGAAACACGTGCATAGTACTACTAGAAATAGATTCATGGCACGTGTCCCGAAAGAACCACCAGCAGCAGGAGGACGCATTCATGACTGCAAATATCACTGCTGTTCGTTTTTTCCTCGCAGCAGTTCGAACTGTGACACAGGTGCAACCTAAATACGGTATGGTTTTGGCAATCACACGTTAAAATTATTGTGTTTGTGTAACAAATAATTTCCCAACAATTTCCGCTTATTCATGATACCTGCAAGAAGACAAATACACATCTAAGCAGCTAACCAGCCTTGATATCTTGAACAGTTGATCAGAAAAATTTAGTCCAACGTAAAGGAACGAGATCGTAGACTTTTATTATATTAGGTATATATGCTACATAAATGCTGTATGACATGTTTCAGTCATTTTGTTCCACTCTGATAATACGAGGTGAGAATTATTGAACCTTATGAAATAAAATCGTCATAACTTCTGAACGGTTTGCGTTAGGACGTTGAAACTGCACGGTTGGCCGCAGAGCATGAAGGGGATAATACACATCTAAGCGGCTAACCAGCCTTGATATCTTGAACAGTTGATCCGAAAAATTTAGGCCAACGTAAAGGAACGAGATCGTAGACTTTTATTATATTAGGTATATATGCTACATAAATGCTTTATGACTTGTTTCAGTCATTTTGTTCCACTCTGATAATACGAGGTGAGAATTATTGAACCATATGAAATAAAATCGTCATAACTTCTGAACGGTTTGCGTTAGGACGTTCGAACTGGACGGTTGGCCGCGGGACAGGAAGGGAATTAGTATGCACATTTAGGGACGAAGGCCACTTTCATTTGGATGGGTAAGTCAATAAGCAAAATTAGCGCTTTTAGGGAACTCTGTTTACCCTCAACAGGTGACTGTGTGGTGTGCAATGTCCAGTCACGGAATAATCAATGCAATATTGTTTGATTTTTTTGGAAATTTGTGGTAAGTTCCTACGGGACCTAACTGCTGACGTGATCGGTCGCTAGGCTTACACACTACTTAATCTAACTTAGGCTAAGGACAAAACACATACCCATTCCAGAGGGAGGACTCGAACCTCCGACGGTGGGGGGGGGGGAGGGGGGAGGAGCTATTCTTTGATGGCACGGTGACTGCCGAACGGTACGTGAAAGTTTTTGATGATGATTTCATTCCCATTGTCCAAAATGACATTGATTTCGACAAGATGTGGTTCACGCAAGCAGTAGAGTGTCCTGGAGAAGCTCTGTGGGGACCGCATTTTGGCAGTGGGGTACCCACAGACCACTCGCATGATGCTTGACTGGCCGCCAGACTCTCCACATCTGAACACATGCGGCTCCTTTTTGTGGGGCTATATTAAAGGCAAGGAGTACAGCAATAATCCCAAAACCATTGCTGAGCTGAAAACAGCCATTCGGGAGGTCGCTGACAGCACCGATGTTCCGACACTTCATCGGGTCATGCAGAATTTCGCTATTCGTCTGCGCCACATCATTGCCAATGACTGCAGGAATATCGAACCTGTCATAACGTAAATCGGAATTGTTTATAAGGCGGAACTGTGGGCCTCATGTAAAAAGGGTGACCCGGCTGAGTCACGCAATTTGACTCTTAGTCTGATCACAAGGTGTGGCCATTATTGTACGCGTTGATCTCGTAGGCTGACGTGAGGATCAATGAACTATGCTTGGCGGCATGTATCTGGAACATCTTAGGTGCTTAGAAGTTAGTAGACGGGAATACAATTAAATATTTAGCTTTAATTCAGAATCAGCGGTAAACGTCGATCTTGACTTTGTACAATAATATATGCAAGTGCAGTTATAGACTGAACTGCGAATACTTCTTTACAATTCTGATTGCTTCACACATATAGATCAATTGTCAATGCATAAACTGTATGTGGCGCCTGGCTAGGTCGTAGCTACTGACTTAGCTGAAGGCTACGCTAACTAGCGTGTCTGCAAATGAGATCTCTGAAGCTATAACAAGTGAACCATTCCTATTGAAGTCGGCTGTAGAACTGGCCAGAGCGCTAGCTTGTCTCGTAAGGCCAGCCGAGTGGCGGCGCTCGGTCTGCTAGCGTCGACAGTGGCGACTCGCGGGTCCGATGTGTACTGACGGACCGCGGCCGATTTGAAGCCTACAACCTGGCAAGTGTGGCGCCTTGCGGTGACACCACAGGAATATCTATAGTGACTTTAACATTTTGAATAAGTGTGTGTACGTCGTAGTTTGTAACTGATTACGTTTTTTTTTCATATAGTTCAGTAATTGGTGCCGTGTACTTTAGTCTCGATCACTATTCTTTACTGATATTAGGAAACCTTACGAGTGTGGGCGTTTCAGTCTCGAGTCTCACCAATAATATCACTACCACAGCTCTGAAATATAGAAAGGTCTTTACCTCACAATTCTTCATTAAGAGTACGATCAAAACCTTTCTATGTTTCAGAGTTGTGCAAAATCTGAATGGTCGCCTGCCTCTACCATGGATGTATTGCTCCACCAAGTAATGGTATATCAGTAACGGTTGCGTGTTATCACCAAATGAGGGATGGTAGAAGTGCAGAAATCTAAATTACGAGTCAGACTATGTAGTCAGTGTCTAGCTTCTTTCGACTAGTACTTGCGTAATTTGTCACGAGTTTTCGCGCTGAGGAGGCCTTTTCTCACAATCAGTTTTATTTTGTGTATATGTATCATCACATGTTTGCGATTAGAGAGTCGGCAAGTTGATCGTATTACGTAGTCAAGTGCAGCCTTCGGTTCCGGCCGCGCGGAGTCTTTGCTAGTAAATTATTTTCCTAGACTTGTTAATACTTCGAGTCAAACTTCCGCAGCAGCTACATCGCTAGTGTTCATCGTGTAGAAGAAACACTCCGTCCACAGGCCACAAGTGACCCATCGGGACCATCCGACCGCCGTTTCATCCTCAGGGGAGGATGGGGATAGGAGGGGGGTGGGGTCAGCAGACCGCTCCCCCGGTCAGAATGATGGTATTCTTGACCGAAGCCGCTACTATTCGCTCGAGTAGCTCCTCAATTGGCATCACGAGGCTGAGTGCACCCCGAAAAATGGCAACAGCGCATCGCGGCCTGGATGGTCACCCATCCAAGTGCCGACCACGCCCTACAGCGCTTAACTTCGGTGATCTCACGAGAACCGGTGTATCCAAAGCGGCAAGGCCGTTGCCTCATCGTGAAGAAGAGAATACAAATGATCTGTATTTTGCAACTGAATGTCTCCATTTTCTTCGACCCGCCATGTCATAGTTTTTCTTTTCCTTCTCTTTTCGTTTACTGATTGATTCTTGCGTAGGCTGTAGATAAGGACACACTGATGGTGGCTAATATCAATATTTGAAACATGTTTGGTTCAAAAGAAGATAGCAAACGACGGATTCTACATTATAAGCACAGTTTCGTAGTATTTTACGATCATACTTTTTTCTTTTCTTTGGGCAGATGTACTGACGACGTCTTCTTAAGAAGTCGAAAGCGATCACAACAGGCGAGGTTGGGAACTGGAATAAAAGGGTCTCGTCACGAGATGGCAACTGCATCCTCCTCGAGCAGTGGAACGGAACACCTGAGTGTTTTCCTCCGGCAGTTCCCAGTGGCCGCCGCCGACGTCGGGCGAAGCGGCCTCGCAGACGCCCCCACCCGGCGACACCGATTCAGCGGTCTGGTGGAGACCGCGCGCCTCGACAGCGACGAGCCGAAGGACGGACCGAACTGGCCGCGGGCCGCAGAGGACGTGTTGAGGGAGACTGAGATATACGGCGCGACTCCATAACAGCCGCCCGGACGATGTCGGCGGCGCCCAGGTGCGCCGGACGACTGAGTTACTGCGGCCGTAAAGCGGCCGGCCGTCTGATCCGCCTCCCTTTTTCTGCGTCGTTACGACCGGCCGCGTCCCACGCCGTCGGACGCGCGACGTTTAATTACCTCCCACCGGTGGCAACAAGTCTGGACGCGAGGTTTGCCTGCGTCCGAGGTCTGCCAGCCTCGACGACGACATCATCACAGAGAAAGGGGAGTGGTACGAGCCGCGAGGCCGACGCCCCCGCTTAGCTGCCGCGTCTAGGGGCCGAGGGTGGGTGGCTGGTGGCCGTCCACTCGCGTCTCGCCTTCAGTACACGCGAAGCTGACTGTGAGTCGAATACGAGAACCTAGCCACGGCCAATTAGACGACACCCAGGAAGCATGTAACAATAAAAGTTAATTACGTGACGAAAAGAATCACGTCTGCGATAGGATCTACATCTACATCCATACTCCGCAAGCCACGGTGTGTGTGGCGGAGGGTACTTTGAGTACCTCTATCGGTTCTCCCCTCTATTCCAGTCTCGTATTGTTCGTGGAAAGAAAGATTGTCGGTATGCCTCTGTGTGGACTCTAATCTCTCTGATTTTATCCTCATGGTCTCTTCGCGAGATATACGTAGGAGGGAGCAATATACTGCCTGACTCCTTGGTGAACGTATGTTCTCGAAACTTCAACAAAAGCCCGTACCGAGCTACTGAGCGTCTCTCTTGCAGAGTCATCCACTGGACTTTATCTATCATCTCCGTAACGCTTTCGCGATTACTAAATGATGCTGTAACGAAGCGCGCTGCTCTCCGTTGGATCTTCTCTATCTTTTCTATCAACCCTATGGTGAGTCAGTCAGTCAGGACCTTTCCTTTTATACATACTCAGATTATTGGCCGAATATAAAAATTAAAAATAGTATTAAGGTCGGAACTCATATATAAGTCCTGAGGCAGTGTAACTCAGCGCGCGCAAAGTGTCCAGACTACATTCGTCTGATATTTGAGGATGAGAGCACTTAATGACAGCCACTGCGACTGTGTCATTTCCTGGACAAATTCTCTGCATTTACCTGGCTACTGCCCACCATACGTAATGCTTTCACTTAGCCTCCTAGCCCATCGCTTCCAGTTTCATTGCTAAAACAAACTTAGAAGTGGAAGCATTGCGTCTGTATTCTGCAGGGGCGCAGCTGAAATTTCCGTCACAGTATTCACAGGTAACTGTCTGAAGTGCTCAAAAAATGTCGATACGAACGCCAGAAGAACGGCAGGTAGTTTCTTTTCTACGCATAATACAGGGCTATTACAAATGATTAAAGCGATTTCATAAATTCACTGTAGCTCCATTCATTGACATATGGTTACGATACACTACAGATACGTAGAAAAACTCATCAAGTTTTGTTCGGCTGAAACCGCACTTCAGGTTTCTGCCGCCAGAGCGCTCGAGAGCGCAGTGAGACAAAATGGCGACAGGAGCCGAGAAAGCGTATGTCGTGCTTGAAATGCACTCGCATCAGTCAGTCATAACAGTGCAACGACACTTCAGGACGAAGTTGAACAAAGATCCACCAACTGCTAACTCCATTCGGCGATGGTATGCGCAGTTTAAAGCTTGTGGATGCCTCTGTAAGGGGAAATCAACGGGTCGGCCTGCAGTGAGAGAAGAAACGGTTGAACGCGTGCGGGCAAGTTTCACGCGTAGCCCGCGGAAGTCGACGAATAAAGCAAGCAGGGAGCTAAACGTACCACAGCCAACGGTTTGGAAAATCTTACGGAAAAGGCTAAAGCAGAAGACTTACCGTTTACAATTGCTACAAGCCCTGACACCCGATGACAAATTCAAACGATTTGAATTTTCGGCGCGGTTGCAACAGCTCATGGAAGAGGATGCGTTCAGTGCGAAACTTGTTTTCAGAGATGAAGCAACATTTTTTCTTAATGGTTAAGTGAACAGACACAATGTGCGAATCTGGGCGGTAGAGAATCCTCACGCATTCGTGCAGCAAATTCGCAATTCACCAAAAGTTGACGTGTTTTGTGCAATCTCACGGTTTAAAGTTTACGGCCCCTTTTTCTTCTGCGAAAAAAACGTTACAGGACACGTGTATGTGGACATGCTGGAAAATTGGCTCATGCCACAACTGGAGACCGACAGCGCCGACTTCATCTTTCAACAGGATGGTGCTCCACCGCACTTCCACCATGATGTTCAGCATTTCTTAAACAGGAGATTGTAAAACCGATGGATCGGTCGTGGTGGAGATCATGATCAGCAATTCATGTCATGGCGTCCACGCTCTCCCGACTTAACCCCATGCGATTTCTTTCTGTGTGGTTATGTGAAAGATTCAGTGTTTAAACCTCCTTTACCAAGAAACGTGCCAGAACTGCGAGCTCGCATCAATGATGCTTTCGAACTCATTGATGGGGACATGCTGCACCGAGTGTGGGAGGAACTTGATTATCGGCTTGATGTCTGTCGAATCACTAAAGGGGCACATATCGAACATTTGTGAATGCCTAAAAAAACGTTTTGAGTTTTTGTATGTGTGTGCAAAGCATTGTGAATATATCTCAAATAATAAAGTTATTGTAGAGCTGTGAAATCGCTTCAGTCATTTGTAATAACCCTGTACGTTTCCGTTGTGTCGAAACACTGACACGACGTGTGCACTGGTTTTATGTGAGTGAGAGCTGTTGTCGGCATATCTAAACCGGCGTTCCCGTTTCAGCTCTGTACAAAGTTTTCTACGAAAACGCCAGTTTTCACGTTCCAGTGTGGATGTCAAGGGTGGCTGCACTAAAATGCTAATCGGTATACAGTCGATGCCATCTTCAAGGAGCTGCAGATGCCGTAGCACTTGAGAATGCTGTTAAAGTCGTGGAAACCGTTATGTTTCCAAGTCACAGAGTAGCCGTTCCGCAAGAGAAGAATGGAGCGGTCAGAAGATAGAAGGGGCAGGAAAAGAAGAGGCGCGAGGGGCTATTAATTTACACAGTGAGGAGGCAGTGGGGAAAGTAAAGGACTGCATCGATATGGGAACAGTTTGTCACGGACCGAAAAATCGGGATGACTCAGTTTGCCTATGAGATACAAAACACTAAGACCACCCGCTTTGTAGGGGGTTGGTCCACTTTGGAAGGCAGTAGAGTAGATGTTCTGAATGGCACGTCGTTGGGAGCATTTCACAGCTGTGTGGCAGCAGACGTACACCCACAGGTCACGCTGTTCCAGCAAACTACGGACGGTGGTGGTTTGTGGGTGCAGAGATGCCGCCCGGTAGCCTCCCAGATACGTCTGTCGGGTTCAGATCGGGCCAGCTTGTTGGCCAACACATCGACGTGAGTTCAGCATGGTGCTCCTCAACCAGTGTGCCACGATTCTGGCCTCGTGATAGGGGCAGCGAATCTTGCTGCGAGACGCCGTCATCATTGGGACCACAATAATGTACACTACTGATCATTAAAATTGCTACACCACGGAGATGACGTGCTACAGTCGCGAAATTTAACCGACAGGAAGAAGATGCTGTGATATGCAAATTATTAGCTTTTCAGAGCATTCACACGAGGTTGGCGCCGGTGGCGACACCTACAACGTGCTGGCATGAGGAAAGTTTCCAACCGATTTCTCATACACAAAAAGCAGTTGACCGGCGTTGCCTGGTGAAACGTTGTTGTGATGCCTCGTGTGAGGAGGAGAAATGCGTACCATCACGTTTCCAACTTTGATAAAGGTCGGATTGTAGCCTATCGCGATTGTGGTTTATCGTATCGCGACATTACTGCTCGCGTTGTTCGATCCAATGACTGTTGGCAGAATATGGAATCGGTGGGTTCAGGAGGGTAATAAGGAACGCCGTGCTGGATCCCAACGGCCTCGTATCACTAGCAGCCGAGATGACAGGCATCTTATCCGCATGGCTGTAACGGATCGTGCAGCCACGTCTCGATCCCTGAGTCAACAGATGGGAACGTTTGCAAGACAACAACCATCTGCACGAACAGTTCGACGACGTTTGCAGCAGCATGGACTATCAGCTCGGAGACCATGGCTGCGGTTAACCTTGACGCTGCATCGCTGACAGGAGCACCTGCGGCGGTGTACTCAACGACGAACCTGGGTGCACGAATGGCAAAACGTCATTTTTTCGGATGCATCCAGGTTCTATTTACAGCATCATGATGGTTCCATCCGTGTTTGGCGACATCGCGGTGAACGCACATTGGAAGCGTGTATTCGTCATCGCCATACTGGCGTATCACCCGGCGTGATGGTATGGCGTGCCATTGGTTACACGTCTCGGTCACCTCTTGTTTGCATTGACGGCACTTTGAACAGTGGACGTTACATTTCAGATGTGATAAGACCCGTGGCTGTACCCTTCATTCGATCCATGCGAAACCCTACATTTCAGCAGGATAATGCACGACTGCATGTTGCAGGTCCTGTACGGGCCTTTCTAGATACAGAAAATGTTCGACTGCTGCCCTGGACAGCACAGTCTCCAGATCTCTCACCAACTGAAAACGTCTGGTCAATGGTGGCCAAGCAACTAGCTCGTCTCAATATGCCAGTCACTACTCTTGATGAACTGTGGTATCGTGTTGAAGCTGCATGGGCAGCTGTATCTGTACACGCCATCCAAGCTCTGTTTGACTCAATGCCCCCGCGTATCAAGGCCGTTATTACGGACAGAGGTCCGCAGCTCGTGGCCGTGCGGGAGCGTTCTCGCTTCCCGCGCCCAGGTTCCCGGGTTCGATTCCCGGCTGGGTCAGGGAATTCTCTGCCTCGCGATGACTGGGTGTTGTGTGATGTCCTTAGGTTAGTTAGGTTTAAGTAGTTCTAAGTTCTAGGGGACTGATGACCATAGATGTTAAGTCCCACAGTGCTCAGAGCCATTTTGAACGGCCAGAGGTGGTTGTTCTGGGTACTGATTTCTCAGGATCTATCCACCCAAATTGTGTGAAAATGTAATCACATGTCAGTTCTAGTATAATATATTTGTCCAATGAATACCCGTTTATCATCTGGATTTCTTCTTGGTGTAGCAATTTTAATGGCCAGTAGTGTGTACGTTGTGCACAGCTGCCTCGGTGCCTTCGATTACTGCCACAGGTCCTACGGAAGCCCGTGTGGGTGTTCGCCATAGCGTAAATATTGCCGCCACGGGGCCGCGGTGCACGTTTCGAGCAACTGACTGCGTATCCAATCACGACATTACACCACGCGACACACTGCCACTGATCCACGGTTTTGCCCACTGCAGTTCTTATTGAAGCTATCGTTATGTCAACTGTTATATGCTTTTTACCTAAGTCTTTGACCACAATATCAATTCTTTAGACGATGACCGGTTTCAGTCCGTAATGACCACCGTCAGACCTTTTTTACGCTTCAGTTTACAGAGGCTTTTGACTCTGTCGTAAGCCAGACAGGGCACTAGTTTCACCAACTGCGGCATAGTCGCGTATACAAACAGTGATCCAATACAGTCAAATGTTTTTTATTCCAGTCTTTGATCAGAGTATCAATTCTTTAGACGATGAACGCTTTCAGTACGTAATGACCAACTTGTAAACACGTTGGCGTTGACTGCTGCATAGCCCCGTTCCAACAGCCCACGCTGAGCACTGTCTTCTGGAACACGTGTGCCTGCACCAGCGTCGTGTTCTGTCGTCAGATCTGCGACAGACCACCTCGTACCGTTCATTGCAGAGCGGGCGAGCCTCCAAACTGCACGTTCTATGACGAGGCGCGGACGCGCGGCAACTTTTCGCCCACTCGCCGTTCCACGATTTTTTTTTTTTGTTTTTAAGGTGTGAGCCCTTCCACGCTCGCACAAGCATGGTGACCAACTCAAAAGGTCTGCTGTCACCTCTGCATTGTTTGTATTTAGAGTCGAGGAGATCGCAGGAGCGAGGAACTGCGGTGTTATCCGTACGTCTGGGTAAGATTACCCATTAGTACGTGCGCATGTGGGTGATAGAAATGGTCGAAAAAGATTGACAGAATGAAGCTCCAAAGAAGAACGGTGTAAAGAGCAGAGGGGAAAAAAGTGCCAAGGCAAGTGCCAAGGGAAAAAAACCTCTGCGACAGTGTCAGGTTGGGTAGTAAGTGCAGTAGCGGTTTATAACGATATGTTTACGTAATGTGTATACATAAACATACAGTTATAAAAGTCCCCGTTCGTAGTCACTAATTTTAACAATATGTTTACTTTTGTGCTGTAACATATAGCTATAATCAGCGGTAGAAATATATTTGCGAACGCCGACCGTGTGCGGCTGTTTCTTGTTGGATCGTCTGATCAGTCGGAAGTTGCATTGCAGAGGAGAGTAAATGCCTATTCAAAATATAATTATTTTTGGATAGCTCAACATGAATTTCCTAAGGGACCGTAGTTTATCATGCATTTACCAGTAGAATATGGCGCGGAGAAAATATTTCGCTGCATGCAACTTCCGTCGAATCTCGACGAAAGAATTCGTGACTGTGAACTCTCTATTTGGCAGAAACATAAAGTAAATTAAATAAATTCATGAAAGAGTGAGACATAGATTCTATAATAAATAAATAGTCCATACACCAGTTCCATTTAACTCTGAATTTATGGCAATTAATAGATGAACTTACACTGCAATGAAGGATTTAACATGGATGCCGTTTTGACTGGCACTTCTCGTAATGAAAATAATTCCTTTGATGTTTTCACATACACGTCGCATAATAAATCTACTGCTACGCAGTAACTACACAACAATAATAATACGGCGACAAGACATGCGCGACCGACACAAGTTACAAAAGACAAGAGAAAAATGAGTAACTGAGTAACTATTCATCGAGAATATCTCGTACATCAAAAGAATGTGTAAAAGTGTTCTTCTTCTGTCCGTTTTTCGCGCCGCGGCAAACTCAGTGCATCTCTGACGACGCTTCGACAATAAACACGTTACGTCACAGGTCATTCACATTTTACATTCTCACAACATTATTTGCTAACTGTAGCTGTTGCCGAGCGACTGCTCGATTAGTGAATGATTTAAAATGATAAGGCAATCACATAATGTTACAGGTTTCTTGCTATCCGCGACAGATCGTGCTAGGTAAGGTTACGTTAGTGGGTGGGTATCATGCATCGGTACCATAGAAGCAATGCGCCGCCCTTCGACCTCTGTTTATAGCCGCTCGCGACAGTGGCACGCGAATTCCAGAGCAGCTGCTCAGGGCATAACACACTCCCTCCCTTGCCAGAGTCGCCCGTGTCGGTGGATTTCCCTATTTACGGCCCCTGCCGTCGCTAGAATCATTCCACGATCCAGCTGTGCCCCGATCACACACGGTGAATCCGTGATCAAGTTAGAAACTTTCATGGATGTCGCAAAAGGAGGAATGTATCAATTTGCGGTAAGGTGTCGTGATTGGGAAACGGACCGAGGCGGAAGTTAGAAACGAAAATCGTCCTCATACATCTGACAGTGGAATACGTATCCCGGTACTGTTGCTGCTAGGACTGTAGGAGACGCAACTTGCGGAGGTACTAGTACGGAACGAAACAAGAAAGAAAAGTCTAGTAAACACGGGCTCTAAAATGCGCACCTTAAGATCTACGAGCACACATTCGGTAGAAGAGCATTCTTTGACAACACTGGTTTCGAAAAAGACGATCGTGTGAAATCAAGCTCGCGCTATTCGTCGACGAGACTCAGAGGGCCATAGACACCGGTTCACAGGTAATGCCGTGTTTCTTGACTTCCGCAAGGCGTTCGATACAGTTCCCCACAGTCGTTTAATGAACAAAGTAAGAGCATATGGACTATCAGACCAATTGTGTGATTGGATTGAAGAGTTCCTAGATAACAGAACGCGGCATGTCATTCTCAATGTAGAGAAGTCTTCTGAAATAAAGAGTGATTTCAGGCTGCCGCAGGGGAGTGTCGAAGGACCGTTGCTATTCACAATATACATAAATGACCTGGTGGATGACATCGGAAGTTCACCGAGGCTTTTTGCGGATGATGCTGTGGTATATCGAGAGGTTGTAACAACGGTCAATTGTGCTGAAATGCAGGAGGATCTGTAGCGAATTGACACATGGTGCAGGGAATGGCAATTGAATCTCAATGTAGACAAGTGTAATATGGTGCGGATACATAGAAAGATAGATCCCTTATCATTTAGCTACAATATAGCAGGTCAGCAACTGGAAGCAGTTAATTCCATACATTATCTGGGAGTAGGCATTAGGAGTGATTTAAAATGGAATGATCATATAAAGTTGATCGTCCGTAAAGCAGATGCCAGACAGATTCATTGGAAGAATCCCAAGGAAATGCAATCCGAAAACAAAGGTTCAAATGGTTCAAATGGCTCTGAGCACTACGCGACTTAACTTCTGAGGTCATCAGTCGCCTAGAACTTAGAACTAATTAAACCTAACTAACCTAATGACATCACACACATCCATGCCCGAGGCAGGATTCTAACCTGCGACCGTAGCGGTCACGCGGTTCCAGACAAGCGCTTTTAACCGCACGGCCACACCGGCCGGCCCGAAAACAAAGGAAGTAGGTTACAGTACACTTATTCGCCCACTGCTTGAATACTGCTCACCAGTGTGGGATCCGTACCAGATAAGGTTGATAGAAGAGATAGAGAATATCCAACGGAGAGCAGCGCGCTTCGTTAGATGATCACTTAGTAATCGCGAAAGCATTACGGAGATGATATATAAACTCCAGTGGAAGACTCTGCAAGAGAGACGCTCAGTAGCGCGGTACGGCCTTTGTTGAGGTTTCGAGAACATACCTTCACCGAGGAGTCAAGCAGTGTATTATTCACAAACTGCCTATTGGCTTCTGTCTCGGGTTCTTCGGCCGACGTTCATCTAATGATTTTTCTGACGTTTCGCCACCACGAGTGGCTGGCATTGTCAAAGCTTCATCCTCCATTGCCGGTGGTGAACTGGAGGCGAGCTTTTATAAGAGATGGGGCCCCTCCACGCCCGCACCAACGTGGTGACCAAACCAAAAGTTCTACTGTCACCTCCGTAAAACATGTTAGTTATCTAGTAAGTGGATCACAGGATGCTGGGCTGTGATGTTGTCCGTGCGTCTGGGTAAGGCTACGCATTAACACGGTCCATCAGGTGATAGATAGTGGACGAAATGCGAGTGAGGGTAGCGATTTGAAGAGCAGAGGGAAAAAAGTGCCATGGCTCGTGCCGTGGGAAAAAAACCTCTGCGACAGTGGGATGGGTAGTAAGAGCAGTAGTGGCTTACTAGCTGCGATAGCTCATGCAAGGTTGGATTTGTTAGTATGGGTATCATGCATCATTACCGTGACAAGCGATGGCGATGTATCCCAGTGGCTGCAGCTGCTACATTCCTGGAACATTCAAGATCGTTGTACAGTAGTGGGAGATCGGCCATAGATCGTCTCACTGTGTGGGGGATGTGTGGAGCTTGTTTGCATGCGGTGTACGGTACGGCTTCCCTGTGTGGTGCCAGTTATTCGGCAGTGTATTTCAGCTGGATATCCAGTAATAGCGTCTGATTAACAGGGGCTCGCCTGTGCCGTTATGTTTGCGTATGCTTGGCCATAGATGTTATGCCCTTACAAGTATGTCTTTTGGTCTTTTATGTTTCCATCTATGGTTATGGTCGTAGTTCCCCAGGGAGGCGAGCTCGCGGCCGCAGACTATATGTACCTGGCGCGCCAACGTCCGAGGGCTTCTCCGCGGTCATTTCCGGTGCGGTTCTCCTCTTGCTACCTGCGACGGTCGTTTGCTGCAGTACGGGAAGCCAGGATCCGTTTACCTTAAGGCTTTCCTCTTTCTTGTTGAAACTGTTCGCGTGTTTTTGGATTTCTACAGCTTCTCTGAACAAGCGCGTGTGATAGTGTTTCTCTACAGCCAGAACTTCCGTGTCGGCGAATTTTATTACGTGGTCGGTCTCATTCAGTGCGTGCTCTGCCACGGCCGATTTCTCCACCTGCCCCAACCTGCAATGTCGCTTATGCTCTTTGATCCTGGTGTTAATGGATCGTCCAGTCATTCCGACAAACTTTTCCGCATGTGCAAGGTATACGGTATATTCCCGACATTGCAAGTGGGTCTCTTTTCTCCTTCGCCGATCTAAGACACTCTTCGATCTTCCTTGTCGGTTTGAAAATCGTCTTTACGCCGTGTTTGCGCAATATACGGCCGATTCTGTCCGTCACTCTGGGAATGTATGGCAGAAAGGCCGTACCCGACAATTCTTTTTCTGGTTCCTTACTTCGCCGAGTGTTTGTTTCTGTTACACTTCTAATGCAATTTGTGCTGGTCACAAGGGACGGCGAAAACCTGGGACACAGCGTGTATCGAAAACCGACACACACGGACCGATACCTGCACAAACTGTCAAACCACCACCCGAGCCAGAAAACAGGCATGATTAATACGCTCGTAACGAGAGCAGGACGAATATGTGAGCCTCAACACCTCAAACGAGAAATGCAACACCTGGAAACTGTTCTGAGGAGCAATGGGTACTCCACAAATTACATTGGAAGTGTAACAGAGCCAAACACTTGGCGAAGTAAGGAACCAGAAAAAGAAATGTCGGGTACGTCCTTTCTGCCATACATTCCCAGAGTGACGGACAGAATCGGCCGTATATTGCGCAAACACGGCGTAAAGACGATTTTCAAACCGACAAGGAAGATCAAAGAGTGTCTTAGATCGGCGAAGGAGAAAAGAGACCCACTTGCAATGTCGGGAACATACCGTATACCTTGCACATGCGGAAAAGTTTATGTCGGAATGACTGGACGATCCATTAACACCAGGATCAAAGAGCATAAGCGACATTGCAGGTTGGGACAGGTGGAGAAATCGGCCGTGGCAGAGCACGCACTGAATGAGACCGACCACGTAATAAAATTCGCCGACACGGTAGTTCTGGCTGTAGAGAAGCACTATCACACGCGCTTGTTCAGAGAAGCTGTAGAAATCCAAAAACACGCGAACAGTTTCAACAAGAACGAGGAAAGCCTTAAGGTAAACGGATCCTGGCTTCCCGTACTGCAGCAAACGACCGTCGCAGGTAGCAAGAGGAGAACCGCACCGGAAATGACCGCGGAGAAGCCCTCGGACGTTGGCGCGCCAGGTACATATAGTCTGCGCCCGCGAGCTCGCCTCTCCTTTAGGTGCCGCGCTTGCACGAACAGCGCATGTTAGCGTAAAGTAGGGACCACCCACTTCCATAGGGAACAAGCAACACTTCTCTCGCCTTTCGAGAAAAGTAAAATTGTCGTTTCCCCCTTCCCACCCAATAAATAATCCTAAGTGCGAGATGGCGAACGCTACTAGCACTTCCCCCGCTGTCACCCGCAGCAAGACCGCAACACAAGAGGCGCGAGGATCGACTGCACCCGCCGGAACTCGCGCCCCGCCCGCTACCGAAGGCAAGGGAGCGGCTGGCGACGCTCGACAGCTTGGCGCGAAAGCGCAAAAGCAGCTCGAGTCGCGCCGGCTAATCACCGAACTTTTCGGGGCGGACGTCTCTCCCACAAAAACAAGTACACTTAGCATCACGATACACTCACCTGTCACTGGACAGTCATGCACCATTCTCCCACCGACGCCGCAGCCTCAAGAGATCGAGGCAGCGACGGCGGATGTGGACACAGAAAACTATTACACAGAGCCCTGGCAGGTGGAGGTCCCAAAACGCAGACCCAAAAAAACACCAGCACAAACAAGCGAGCAACCAAACTCGCTAGGCAACCGAAAGGCGCTGTTGCCTACACCCACTAGCTCACCTCAGGCTAGCAACATTAACACACAACAAAACGCAAACACAGTTGTGGCGAACAACAACAAAGCACACAAAGCCACAACAGTGCCCACACAACACAAGACTGGTTTCCCCCCAGTTGTTATACAAAACTACGGGAACCTTAGTGCCCTTAACACTGCATTCGCGGAGAGGCACATTACATGCAAAGTACTCGGGGGATAGGGCCTCACTGTACGTTGCCACAGACAACGAATACAAAGATCTTCTGACCTTCCTCAAAGATCGGAAGATCGAACATTACACGTACAGAACGCTGGACGAGAGAACCCAGCAGTACGTGATCAAGGGAGTGGACCCCAGCACCCCCAACGAGACAGTACATGCGGCCCTTTGTTATCTGGGATTCGACTGTAAAAGTGCCTCCCGGATGACAGGGTTCCGTACACACGCACCGCTACCACACTACATGGTTGAGTTAGCCGACACGGCTGATTCCCGCGCCATCCTGCAGATAAAGAGCTTTCTGCGGATGGACGTACGTGTAGAACTATACGAACCACCCAACGTCCCCCAACAATGCAACAACTGCCAGCGGTTCGGCCACTCGGCCCTCCGCTGCGGCCTGGCAACTCGCTGCCGCGGATGCGCTGGCAACCACAGATCCAACACTTGCACACAAACACAACCAAACCAGCGACGCTGTGCCAACTGCGGTGGGCCCCATGCGGCCAACTTCAGACAGTGCAACTCATACAAACAGGCGCTGAAGCGAAAACAAGACAAAAGCAGGGTACTGTACGACATACCACGCCCAAGGCCAGCGCCGAACCCAGTAAGGAACGGCGTAACGTTTGCCACGGTTGCACGCCCTGGCGGAACGGCACAGGCTGCGGAACCTCAGCGCCCTACACACACACGTGAAACAACCGCTGCAACAGCCACAGACAACACATGAAACCCATCAAGCATCGGTACCAACACCTATGCCCCCAAACAACACGACCCCACTCCCGGAAATCACGAGCTGCGAAGAAACGCACCATATACAGGAAAACACATCCACACAAGAACCCCCCGAACCCCAAGCCCAGAGGAGGAATAGACGTACACGCAAACACAGGGCGGGGAACACGAAATCACCACAACAGGCCACGCAGCAACAACAGAACAGCAACACACAGGAAAACAGTCAACAAGACACCGAGACTGTAACTCACACTACCATCCCCCTCACCACAGAAGTAACGCAGGCGCCACAACCTCTGTCACAAAACACAAATGCCGCCCCAAACAACACACCAATACCCGCACAAGCGGCCGCTAACCCCACAACAGCACCTCAGGCTGCTACACCCAACACCAACACATCACCTGGGGGAATACTGGAAACACTATTCCCCCGACACACACCATTGAAATCCTTACCAAGGTGCTGATGGCCGTCACTACACTCATCACCCAGATCATGAGCGCCGAACCCGGGCAATACTGGGCTGTCATACACACTGCCATCACAACACTCTTTCACACTCTTACATGAATAATATACCACACCTGGCCCATAACGCAGACCCGCACACACTATCACGGATCCTGTTCTGGAATGCAGACTCGATCCACAACAAAAGGGCAGAATTTGCCGCGTTCATGGAGCGCAAGGGAATCCTTGTCGCGCTACTGAGCGAGACTAAACTTAAACCGCACAAACAATTAAACTTTCCTGGCTACTGTGTCTATCGTACCGACCGACCGGGCGACGCCGTGGCAAGTGGAACTGCAATCGTCATACACAAAGACATTGAGCACACAAACATAGAGCTCCCTGAACTGGAACAAAACGAGGCTACGGCCGTCAGAGTCAAGTTCAACGGAGCCTACACCACCCTGATATCGGTATACAACAGCCCTGTAGGCATTTCAACACGCGATATCAGCACATTACTCAACATCTCACCGCGAGTAATAGTCGCTGGAGATCTGAACGCAAAACACCCAGAATGGAATTCACGCATACGAAATCCCAACGGCAAAAAACTGTACGAACATTCACTTGGCAGAAACTATACTAGCGCCGACTGAACCGACGCACATTCCCTATCAGAGGGGACTCAGGCCAGACGTGATAGACATGGCCCTCATCAAGGGCATTACAACGACACTCAACGTTGCCGTTGAAAACGATCTGCCCTCAAACCACCAACCTGTAATACTATACATTGAGGAAACACTGCAGCACATGGAACAACGCAAGATGTTGGACTACGGGCGTGCGAATTGGACAAGGTTCAAACAAACGCTCGATAGCCACATCCCACCTAAACACGAAATTAATGAAACAGCACAAATTGACGAGGCAGTAGAAACCCTCACTAACGCCGTCCAGGACGCAATGGCAGGCACCATACCTGATCGCACCTCACAACAACGCAGTGCGGCCCTGCCCCAGGAAATCCTGGGCCTAATCTCAATGAGGAATCGCCTCAGGAGACAATGGCAGCGCACCAGGCGTCCGTACTTCAAACGGCACATTAACAGACTACAGGGCATCATACACGATAAAATACAAACACAACAGTGGAACCAAAAACTCGAAGGGCTGGACACCACACGACCTGGCGTGTGGCAACTAGCCCGACACTTCACCAGGGAGAAAATATACACCCCAACGCTTCAAGGGCCCGACGGACCTGCATACTCAGCGGAAGAGAAAGCAGAACTAATGGCCCGAACACTCGCAGCGTCATTCACACCGAACCTGGTACCATCAGATCCAGTGTTCACACTTGCTTCTGACCAAGAGGTTACACGCATTCTAGCCCAACCATCGCGCGACGACATTCGACATGCTAGCACAGCCGAAGTCTCCTGGGCTATAATGCATTCCGCCGCTAGGAAAGCCCCTGGTCATGATGGCATTCAAAACCGTGTCCTCCAGGAGTTCACGGATAAAGCAACTGAGTACCTAACACACATAACGAATGCCATACTAAAACACCAACACTTCCCCGCCTTTTGGAAGACGGCCAAGGTCCTGATGTTCAGGAAGCCGGGGAAAGACCACAGCCTCCCACAAAATTACCGACCCTTCTGAGCTCGCTCAGTAAGATTGTTGAGAAGGTGATTCTCAAACGCATCACTAGGCACTGCATAACAAATGACATCCTGAGACCGGAGCAATTCGGCTTCAGGAATCACCACTCCACAACACAACAACTCCTACGGGTCGTTGAACATATAACACATGGTTTCAACATAAACAAAGCTACAGGGGCAGTGTTCCTGGACATCGAAAAGGCTTTCGACCGTCTATGGCACAACGGCCTCATCCGCAAACTCAGCGACGCGGGATTCCCCGACGGGCTGCTGCGTCTAATACACTCATACCTCACAGACAGGAGTTTCAACACTGATGTGCAGGGAAAACAATCAACACGACACGGTATACACGCGGGAGTACCCCAGGGAAGCATCCTAGGGCCCCTACTGTTTAACCTCTACATAAACGATCTCCCAACCACACACAACACAATGATGGCAATCTACGCGGATGACACAGCCATCCTTGCGCAAGATTGGAAACCATCAAACATTACGTCACGCCTACATACTGCACTCAGAGTGGCCGAGCCTTGGTTGGAGAAATGGCGTGTTAGAGTAAACGTCGACAAGTGCGAAGCCGTTCTGTTCACTAGAAGACCGAAGCAACTGCACAAACACCGTTACTGCAGACCAATAACCCTACATGCACGTCCAATACGTTTCCGCGAGAAAGTCGAATACCTCGGTGTCTGGCTGGACCGGAAATTACTCTGGGGGGACCACATACAACACATGACCAACCGAGCTAGCGCGAGGCTCAAACAGCTCTATCCTATGCTCAACAGGCGTAGCACACTGAACAGAAGGGTGTCGAGGTCCATGTACATGACACTTATCCGACCCCTGATGACGTACGCAGCTCCTGTCTGGGGATACGCTGCGCCTACACGCCTGCGCCGTCTGCAGCTCATACAAAACAAAGTACTCAAAATCATAAGCAATGCTCCACGATACACACGCATCGCGGACCTTCACCGGGAATACCGACTTGAGACTCTCACGGAGGTAATCCACAAACTCACCACAAGACTATACAGAAACTCCAGACATTCGCAGAACCCGTTTATTCTGAATCTGGGGAACTACGATCACAACCATAGATGGAAACATAAAAGACCAAAAGACATACTTGTAAGGGCATAACATCTATGGCCAAGCATACGCAAACATAACGGCACAGGCGAGCCCCTGTTAATCAGACGCTATTACTGGATATCCAGCTGAAATACACTGCCGAATAACTGGCACCACACAGGGAAGCCGTACCGTACACCGCATGCAAACAAGCTCCACACATCCCCCACACAGTGAGACGATCTATGGCCGATCTCCCACTACTGTATAACGATCTTGATTGTTCCAGGAATGTAGCAGCTGCAGCCACTGGGATACATCGCCATCGCTTGTCACGGTAATGATGCATGATACCCATACTAACAAATCCAACCTTGCATGAGCTATCGCAGCTAGTAAGCCACTACTGCTCTTACTACCCATCCCACTGTCGCAGAGGTTTTTTTCCCACGGCACGAGCCATGGCACTTTTTTCCCTCTGCTCTTCAAATCGCTACCCTCACTCGCGTTTCGTCCACTATCTATCACCTGATGGACCGTGTTAATGCGTAGTCTTACCCAGACGCACGGACAACATCACAGCCCAGCATCCTGTGATCCACTTACTAGATAACTAACATGTTTTACGGAGGTGACAGTAGAACTTTTGGTTTGGTCACCACGTTGGTGCGGGCGTGGAGGGGCCCCATCTCTTATTAAAAAAAAAAAAAAGCTCGCCTCCAGTTAACAACCGGCAATGGAGGGTGAAGCTTTGACAAGGCTAGCCAGTCGTGGTGGCGAAACGTCAGAAAAATCATTAGATGAACGTCGGCCGAAGAACCCGAGACAGAAGCCAATAGGCAGTTTGTCAACAAGTGGCCACGAAAGCCTTTAGTGTATTGTTCCCTCCTACGTATATCTCGCGAAGAGACCGTGAGGATAAAATCAGAGAGATTAGATCCCACACAGAAGCATACCGACAATCCTTCTTTCCACGAACAATATGAGACTGGAATAGAAGGGAGAACCGATAGAGGTACTCAGGGTACCCTCCACCACACACCGTCACGTGGCTTGCGGAGTATGGATGTAGATGTAGAGATGTGGATGAAGATTAAGAAGTGCTCGCAGCTCCTAAGGTGGGCATTTTAGAGTCCGTCTCGATTAGACTGAAACTTCCTGGCAGATTAAAGCTTTGTGCTGGACTGAAACTTGAACTCGGGACCTTCGCCTTTCGCGAGCAAATGCTTTTGATTAGACTGTTGTGCTCCGAACGATCGTTCCTGTGATATCCACGTCCGTCCTACAAGTTTTCCGACGGCAGCGAGTGACGAGCCGGCGGCAAATTTGGAGCGAGCGACTGCCAGGGGAGACAGACAGCTGCCGGCGGGTGATTGATGTGGACACCTGTTCGGCGGTCCCGCCGCTTCCGGCACCTTCCGGGAAGGCCGGCCCCCGCCGGGCAGGGCCTGAAAGGGCGCGCCCTGTTGCGACTCACAATGGAGGTGGGCAGACGATGCCCGCCCGACCCGTAGCGGGGTCACCGCACGCTCCCACCACCTGTCGCCGCCTCCCCGGGCACTGCCTTCACGCAGCTTGCGAAACACCAGTGTGGAGCTTTCTGTAACCCAGCGTCGCTGTTGTGGTTACATGTTAAAGGGGTGCTCGATTTTGGCAGCCCGATCATCATCATCTCCAACAGTTTCCAGCTCCAGGCTGGGTTTCTTTCGTCGGTTCTGTCCTGTAAATATCATTTCTATGCCGACGACCTCCAGCTCTACCTAAGCGTCAGACCTGAAGACGTAAACACTGCAATCGCTCGGATGAATGATGATCTGTCTTCAGTAATGACATGGGCGAAAAACCTGGGGCTTAAACTAAATGGAAAAAAAACACAAGTAATCTTAATAGCGCATCAGAAATTAATAAGTTCAGATTTCCGCGAACGGCTGCCTCCTGTTCTGCTCGACGGTATTCCAGGACCATATCAGAAAACGGTTAAGAGCTTGGGTGTAACTGTGGACGAGCATCTCAACTGGGCGGAGCATACAGTCGCAGTGTGCCGGAACACGTCCGCTTCTCTCTTGTTCTCGTTGTGGTCTTCAGTCCTGAGACTGGTTTGATGCAGCTCTCCATGCTACTCTATCCTGTGCAAGCTTCTTCATCTCCCAGTACCTACTGCAACCTACATCCTTCTGAATCTGTTTAGTGTATTCATCTCTTGGTCTCCCTCTACGATTTTTACCCTCCACACTGCCCTCCAATGCTAAATTTGTGATCCCTTGATGCCTCAGAACATGTCCTACCAACTGGTCCCTTCTTCTTGTCAAGTTGTGCCACAAACTCCTCTTCTCCCCAATTCTATTCAATACCTCCTCATTAGTTATGTGATCTACCCATCTAATCTTCAGCATTCTTCTGTAGCACCACATTTCGAAAGCTTCTATTCTCTTCTTGTCCAAACTATTTACCGTCCATGTTTGACTTACATACATGGCTACACTCCATACAAATACTTTCAGAAATGACTTCCTGACACTTAAATCTATACTCGATGTTAACAAATTTCTCTTCTTCAGAAACGCTTTCCTTCCCATTTCCAGTCTACATTTTATATTCTCTCTACTTCGACCATCATCAGTTATTTTGCTCCCCAAATAGCAAAACCCCTTTACTACTTTAAGTGTCTCATTTCCTAATCTAATTCCCTCAGCATCACCCGACTTAATTCGACTACATTCCATTATCCTCGTTTTGCTTTTGTTGATGTTCATCATATATCCTCCTTTCACGACACTGTCCATTCCGTTCAACTGCTCTTCCAAGTCCTTTGCTGACTCTGACAGAATTACAATGTCATCGGCAAACCTCAAAGTTTTTACTTCTTCTCCATGGATTTTAATACCTACTCCTAATTTTTCTTTTGTTTCATTTACTGCTTGCTCAATATACAGATTGAATAACATTGGGGAGAGGCTAAAACGCTGTCTCACTCCCTTCCCAACCACTGCTTCCCCTTCATGCCCCTCGACTCTTATAACTGCCATCTGCTTTTTGTACAAATTGTAAATAGCTCCCTGTATTTTGCCCCTTGCCTTTCCTTAATCTATCTTCTAAGATAAGTATTGCCTCACGTGTTCCAATATTTCTACGGAATCCAAACTGATCTTCGCCTAGGTCGGCTTCTACCAGTTTTTCCATTCGTCTGTAAGAATTCGCGTTAGTATTTTTGCAGCTGTGACTTATTAAACTGATAGTTCGGTAATTTTCACATCTGGCAACACCTGCTTTCTTTGGGATTGGAATTATTATATTCTTCTTGAAGTCTGAGGATATTTCGCCTGTCTCATACATCTTGCTCACCAGATGGTAGAGTTTTATCAGGACTGGCTCTCCCAAGGCCGTCAGTAGTTCTAATGGAATGCTGTCTAGTCCCGGGGCCTTGTTTCGACTCAGGTCTTTCAGTGCTCTGTCAAACTCTTCACGCAGTATCGTATCTCCCATTTCATCTTCATCTACATTCTCTTCCATTTCCATAATATTGTCCTCAAGTACATCGCCCTTGTATAGACCCTCTATATACTCCTTCCACCTTTCTGCTTTCCCTCCTTTGCTTTGAACTGGGTTTCCTTCTGGGCTCTTGATATTCATAGAAGTGGTTCTCTTTTCTCCAAAGGTATCAATGCTCTCAAAAAGTTTCGGAACGTATTTCCGCGGGACTTGAAACGCCAGCTCATGCAAGCACTCGTTCAACCGAGCCTCCGCTATTGCGATGTAATGCAACAAGGCATGAGTAGTGAAAACAAAAGACGGTTAGAACTAACCGTGAATGCCTGTGTGCGTTACACCTGCAACATTCGCCGATATGATCATGTTAGTTCTTCATACTCCCAGCTAGGGAGGCTGCGGCCGGACAAATTGCGTGACTACCACACTCTATGTCTACTTCACCGACTCCTCGTCGCGCAAGCACCCCAGTACCTTCCTTCAGAGATTAAACACCTTTCGTGCCATCATAATCGAAACACGAGGTCACTTTTATTTGGTATCCTAACTGTGCTCACTCACAAAACAAAAACTTTTGCAAACTCCTTTTCAGTTACCGCTGTCCGCCTCTGGAACGAACTGCCCCTTACCTTGTGCAAAATTCAATCCCCTGCTGCCTTTAAGAAGAAGTTGAAGCATTTCCTACTGTCATCCTCATAACGTTTTCCACAAAGTTAATGTACAAGGCTAATCCTGTCCTCTGTCAAATAGCAAAGCTAGTGTCTCCTATCTTGCTCCTTTTTCTTCTTCCTCTTCATCTTCTCTATTCTTCTCCTCACTTCACCATCAGTCTCCCTCGTACTCCCTGCTGCTAGCACTCCTATCTAAAATCTGTCTCTTCCATAATGTCTAATTATAACACTACTTATCATCTACGAATATAAACTCTATATGTATGTATTTTTCCAAGTGTGCCTTAGTAATTGTTTATTTCACTTTTTGTACTAGATGTTGTTTAACATGCTAACTAAAACATATGAGTGAAAATAAGTAGAATGCCTGGTTAGATGTAATCTTGCCAGGTTAAATAAATCAATAAATAAATAAGAGTCGCCATCTAGTCCTGTTTTCCCACCACTCCAGTACAGTCTTCACCTCTTTCTTCAACACGCTCCTCCACACCTGTCAGGTATCTGTCCCTTTGTCTTCTTCTTGGTCGTATCCTTCGCATTTCCAGTTCGTGTATCTTTTTTTCAATCCTCTTGTTTCCCATTCTCTTTGAGTGCCCATACCATCTCAGCCTCGATGTTTCTATGCTGTCTGCAGTGGGTTCCTCTTTCACTAATTCCTTTACCCTGTCATTCCTCAGCCTACATCTTCTTGTTACTCCTTATCTACTTCTGAGGAACTTCATTTCATATTCCTGTAATCTGCTTTCTCTTCATCAGTGACGTTTCAGATGCACAGGTCAGTATTGGGATGTAGTAACTTCCATATGTAACTTTTTTGCTTTTTTACGGGTCTTCTTTGTTCCACACCAAGCTTCCAACACTTTTCAGGAATGTTTTTGCTTGCTAGTCCCATCAAAAATCTGTTTTCGGAACGGCCTTTTTTTCTGCACGAGTAATGTGTCTAAATGATGTTCCTCCCACGTACCATTCGCGACAAGGACACCGAAGTGGGGAGTAGCAGTGGTGCACACAACATTCTCCACCACACACCTTGACGTCGCTTGCAGACTATAGATGTTGATCAAGATGTAGTTTCTATTGCACTAGCAGGTATCTGCAGACTCACTGTCAGACGGTGGTTGTTCACAAGATAATGACGATAAGTAAAGAATAACGATGTTCTTTACTCACTCACATAAGGTTTGAGTCTGCGAGGTGTGAGTAGCGCTTATTGAAAGAGTTCACTACGTCACAGCGTGGCTAACACTGCTGTTAGGTGCTCGTGATTTAACGTCTAGTGCAAAGGCTTAGAACCCAAATGGCAAAAATAACACGATGTGTAATGTCACATTTGTTAGCGGTAGAGATGAATGTCACTACACTCGGCTTATAACACGTGGCTTCCTCTAGCCACAATGTAATCCGAACCATTCGAAATATATATATTCAACGCATTTGTTGATCGTGTACACAAATTAGACTGTAGTTCTAAGGCTCAAAGGACAACAGTACGAGGCAGTATTTGACAAAGCAGTGCAATATTGTTGTATCCCATCTCCCACTTTATTTTATCTCTGCATAGCACAAGCAGTAAAGGAAAGGAGAATGTTGGAACATTAAGGGGTCAAAATATTAAGCAATATGAAGTTTGACAAAGATGTAGTTCTATTAAAGAGGGCAAACAGTTTCTAAGTCCAGTCGAACGGATGGATAGTGCCTTGAAAACCGGCTATAAGATAATACCAGTAAAAGAAAATAACGGTAATGGAATGTTGTCGAATTAATTTACGTTCTGCTTAGAGACCAAGCGATGAGACACTTATTATTGATGGCTGGGGTATAGAGCAAATAAAATGGAGGCTGTGAGTTCCCAGAATGGAGCAACACGTTAACGTCGAAATCAGGCTTAGGGATGGAAGCGTCTTTCGTGAAATTATTTGGCGGGGAGAAGACTTACATGATAGTCCAGCATGGACGATAGACAGCAGTGACAAGAAGCTTTCTGAAATGAGGTGCTTTGGAAGATTGCAGAGAACAAATCTTAATCACGCACCTACAGCTGAGGCTTCGAGGAATAGTTTTAGTGAAGGGTGGTAAGGTGAGATGAAAATTTTAGAGGGAGAACAAGGCCTGAATGCACTAAGCAGGCTTAAATGGATGTAGGTGGCAGCAGACGTGTGCAGATACTTGCTCGGGATAGAACTACGTGGGCAGTTGCAGCAAACGTCTTCTCGGAGTGAGGACAGCAACAACAACAACAACCTGTTTCGTTCCCAGGCCTCGTTTTTCTCAGAGCGACTACGTGAACCGCAGAATCCGCATGGGTGTCCTAATGCTATTTCGACGAATAGTGATATTTTTAGGCCGTGACTGAGGACGAAGTATGTCAATCGTAAGGAAAGTAAACGACCATCCTACCACAATAGAGAAAGACACGAAAGTAGTCAGAGCCAGCAAAAAGAAACATTACCTACACCTACAAGAAAACTTCCAAATTCAGGAAGCAATAATACAGATGAAAATCATAGTAAATGACCAGACAGGCAACAGAAACCAGACGCTATTTAAACTCATAAAACATATTATTGAAAAGGAACAACCCCTATAGACACCACAAAGTGATATGACAAACTAGACAATATCCTCACCCGTAATCATCCACCACTGTACGTTAATAAAGCAATAACTTACACAAGCAGGAGCGGGGATATGTCAGCTTCCTACACACACACACACACACACACACACGTACGCGCAACCCTAACAAACGAAGATAATAACCCCAATTATAATTTTAAAAAGTTGTCCTTGCTCCATCCATCATGGGTTATTTTGCTTCCAAGGTACCAGAAGCCCTTAACTTCGTCCAGTCCGTGACCACAAATTTTGATATTAAGTTTCTCACTATTCTCATTTCAGATATTTGCCATTACTTTTGTCTTTTTTCTGTTTACTCTGAATCCATATTCTGTACCCATTAGACTATCCATTCCATTCAACAGATCCTGTAATTCTTCTTCACTTTCACTGAGGATAGCAATGCCATCAGCGAATCTTATCATTGATATCCTTTCACCCTGAATTTTAATCACACTCTTGAACTTATCGTCTATTTGCGTTATTGCTTCTTCTATATATGTACGGTACAGTTGTGGCGAGACACTGCATCTCTGCCTTATACACTTTTTAATGCGCGCAGTTAGTTCTTGGTCTTGCAATCGTGTTGTTCCCTCTTGCTTCTTGTACGAAAGCGTGCTGAAGATTAATACCTCCAATTTTTTTTTACGAAAACTCTTACAGCTTATTAAATTAAACCAAGTTTTATCAACATTTTGCACCTTTATTCGTCATGTCTACATGTTTATTGCTCAACTAGTTGCACTGGCGACGAATACATTTCTGCCAGCGAGATCCCAGTTTGTTGATACCGTCACTGTAGAATGTTTTATTTTTTTTGACGGAGCCACCACCTCACGTCTGATTACACCGGTGCATTACTACCAAAGTGAAGTCCTCGAATGTCTTCTTTAACTTTTGGAAAGACGTGAAAACTGTATGGAGGATGTAATGGTACTTGAATTACGTAACCATTACGGCACCTCATCTCAACCTCTCGAAACCAACAATATTCTACTGTGTTTCTGTAAAATAGTTAACATATTTCTGTGACAACACTCAGATTTGATTTCATTAATGTAGAGGTACTTCGATACATCGATATGTATATATTGCAATGATGTTATTCTTATGTGTATTCTTTCTTTTGTCACTATGACCTTTGACGTGCTTGTAACTCTGATTTTTGGGCGCGTAAGCGGTTATTAGAGAGTCAAGCTTTGGTCGTCATGTTAAAATGACGCAAATTGTCAGTTTACGAAATGTGAACTTTAACGGTGAGGAAGATATTTTCAAGTATGTTTTATATTGTGAAGTGATATTTAGGAACGAGTTACGTGATATTGCAACAAAAGTAATAAAAAAGAAGTGTAACTTAAATTCGGAGTGCTGATTACTTTTTTACATCACCATTGTCCTAACTTGCAAAAGTTTAATCTTCAAGAATGGTTTATGAAACACATCTATAAAACTTTTGAATATCGCAGAATAACACCTAGGCCTCTTTGCATCCGAGTTTGGAATCATCACTACCTAGATTTTCGACGATTGAGCCATGGGTTCACAATGAGAGCAGCGTGGGAAACACGAATAGATGAGTGCCTAGTTTATCCATTATTTCAAGAAATGACTTTATTAACTGCGCTTTAATGACACCTGCCATATAAAATAACTTTGTTGTGGTAGGGTTGTTAGAAGAATGACCGATGGCAGTCAGCCCAAGGTGTCGGATTGTCGCAGAGCTCGTGTGTGGTCTGGCTGGAGAGGGAGCACCGTGCGTGGGAGAACTCTCCCAATTCGTGCTTTCTGTTTTCTGTGGGTTTCTCACGCACCTACATAGTTACTTTACACGCTGCCAGGTTACACGCTGCCTGTAGCGGCAGAGGGTGCCAACTTAATACAGCTAAGCGGGAAAGTCGACGTAGTAATATTATGACGTTTAATATCCCATATGATATTGAGAACGTAATAAAAAATTCGGAGGCACAACTTTCCGGCTGGCCCTCGTACATGTTGTACATTACCCGTCTTTTCCTATAGCATACTACACGTCTTTTCCTATAGCTTATTCCCATTTTTCTCGGAATTTGGCACATCTTGCGCCATTTCACATTCTCGAACGCTTATTCTAAGTAGACAAATCGTATGAACATTCCTGAAGTCTCGTTTCCGTTATCAAACGCAATATCATAACCTTCCCTACAGCCAAACTCATAGTCATCTAACGGACCGTCAATTTCCTTTCCAATGCTTCCGTATACAATTCTCGTCGGGAGCTTGGATGGATGAGCTGTTAAGCTGATTCTGCGACAGCTCTCGTAGTTATCCGCTCTGGCTATCTTCGGAATTATGTGGATGATATTTTTGAGAAAGTCTGATGGTGTCTCTACAGACTCATAAATTCTACAAACCACCTTGAACCATTGTTTGGTTTCAATTCCCCCAGTAATGTTACATATTCCGAAGGAATGTTACGTTTACCTTCTGCCTTATTTGACATCACGTCTTCCAAAGCTCTGTTAAATTCTGACGCTAATACTGGATCCTCTGTCTCTTCCATACCGACATCTATTCGTTCTTCTACCACGTCATGAGACAGTTCCTCATCTTCGCAGAAGCCATCGGTGTACTCTTTGCACCTATCCGCTGTTATCTCTTTGTTTAAAAGTGTTCAGTTGCACTCGTAATGTCACCACAAACGGTTCTTATTTGATCTAACGTTCTTAAGACTTCCCTACACGTTGAATCAGTCCTTCTGACAACCCCTTTGTTTTCGATTTCTTCGCATTTTTCCTATAGCCCTTTCACTTCGGCTTCCCTGCCCTTCCCGTTTGCATTACCTGAGAACAAAGGTGAAGCACCCAGAAGAGTAGGAAGAAACGAAACGAATCTTCAGCGGCCGGCTTGGTTGGCCGAGCGGTTCTAGGCGCTACAGTCTGGAACCGCGCGACCGCTACGGTCGCAGGTTCGAATCCTGCCTCGGGCATGGATGTGTGTGATGTCCTTAGGTTAGATAGGTTTAAATAGTTCTAAGTTCTAGGGGACTGATGACCTTAGAAGTTAAGTCCCATGGTGCTCAGAGCCATTTGAACCATTTTTTAATCTTCAGCGTTGAGAGGGTATGTGATGTTACTCCAGTGATTACAATATTCAAATTCATGAACGAACTTAATAGTATAACGTTGCCCCCGCTCTGGCCTTCATGTGTGCCATGATTGTGTCGGGAAGCTATTGTAACCTCTGCTGTGACAAGCTGTTGTAACTGATCCTTCACACAAAATTGTTAAGGCTTCCGTGGCCACTTGTTGACAAACTGCATATTGGCTTCTATATAGGATTCTTCGGCCGACGTTCATCTAATGATTTTACTGGGACAGACCGTGTATCGAAAACCGACACACACGGACCGATACCTGTACAAACTGTCAAACCACCACCCGAGCCAGGAAACAGGCATGATTAATACGCTCGTAACGCGAGCAGGACGAATATGTGAGTCGCAACACCTCAGACGTGAAATGCAACACCTGGAAAGTGTTCTGAGGAGCAATGGGTACTCCGCAAGTTATTTTAGAAGTGTAACAGAGCCAAACACTCGGCGAAGTAAGGAACCAGAAAAAGAAATGTCGGGTACGGTCTTTCTGCCCTACATTTCCAGAGTGACGGACAGAATCGGCCGTATATTGCGCAAACACGGCGTAAAGACGATTTTCAAACCGACGAGGAAGATCAAAGAGTGTCAGATCGGCGAAGGAGAAAAGAGACCCACTTGCAATGTCGGGAATATACCGTATACCATGCACATGCGGAAAAGTTTATGTCGGAATGACTGGACGATCAGTCAACACCAGGATCAAAGAACATAAGCGACATTGTAGGTTGGGGCAGGTGAAGAAATCGGCCGTGGCAGAGCACGTACTGAGTGAGACCAACCACGTAATAAAATTCGCCGACACGGAAGTTCTGGCTGTAGAGAAGCACTATCACACGCGCTTGTTCAGAGAAGCTGTAGAGATACAAAAACACGCGAACAGTTTCAACAAGAAAGAAAAAAGCCTCGAGGTAAACGGATCCTGGCTTCCCGTACTGCAGCGAACGACCGTCGCAGGTAGCAAGATTAGAACAGCACCGGAAATGACCGCGGAAAAGCCCTCGGACGTTGGCGCGCCAGGTACATATAGTCTGCGCCCGCGAGCTCGGCTCCAGCCCGAACAGCGCATGTTAGCGTCAAGTAGGGACCACCCACTTCCATAGGGAACAAGTAACACTTCTCTCGCCTTTCGAGAAAAGTAAAATTGTCGTTCCCCCCTTCCCACCCAATATAATCCTAAGTGCGAGATGGCGGACGCTACTAGCACTTCCCCTGCTATCACCCGCAGCAAGACTGCAACACAAGAGGCGCGAGGATCGACTGCACCCGCCGAAACTCGCGCCCCGCCCGCTACCGAAGGCAAGGGAGCGGCTGGCGACGCTCGACAGCTTGGCGCGAAAGCGCAAAAGCAGCTCGAGTCGCGCCGGCTAATCACCGAACTTTTCGGGGCGGACGTCTCTCCCACAAAAACAAGTACACTTAGCATCACGTTACACTCACCTGTCACTGGACAGTCATGCACCATTCTCCCACCGACGCCGCAGTCTCAAGAGATCGAGGCAGTGACGGCGGATGTGGACACAGAAAACTACTGCACAGAGCCCTGGCAGGTGGAGGGCCCAAAACGCAGACCCAAAAAAACACCAGCACAAACAAGCGAGCAACCAAACTCGCTAGGCAACCGAAAGGCGCTGTTGCCTACACCCACTAGCTCACCTCAGGCTAGCAACATTAACACACAACAAAACGCAAACACAGTTGTGGCGAACAACAACAAAGCACACAAAGCCACAACAGTGCCCACACAACACAAGACTGGTTTCCCCCCAGTTGTTATACAAAACTACGGGAACCTTAGTGCCCTTAACACTGCATTCGCGGAGAGGCACATAAGCAGCACATTACATGCAAAGTACTCGGGGGATAGGGCCTCACTGTACGTTGCCACAGACAATGAATACAAAGATCTTCTGACCTTCCTCAAAGATCGGAAGATCGAACATTACACGTACAGAACGCTGGACGAGAGAACCCAGCAGTACGTGATCAAGGGAGTGGACCCCAGCACCCCCAACGAGACAGTACATGCGGCCCTTTGTTATCTGGGATTCGACTGTAAAAGTGCCTCCCGGATGACAGGGTTCCGTACACACGCACCGCTACCACACTACATGGTTGAGTTAGCCGACACGGCTGATTCCCGCGCCATCCTGCAGATAAAGAGCTTTCTGCGGATGGACGTACGTGTAGAACTTTATGAACCACCCAACGTCCCCCAACAATGCAACAACTGCCAGCGGTTCGGCCACTCGGCCCTCCGCTGCGGCCTGGCAACTCGCTGCCGCGGATGCGCTGGCAACCACAGATCCAATACTTGCACACAAACACAACCAAACCAGCGACGCTGTGCCAACTGCGGAGGGCCCCATGCGGCCAACTTCAGACAGTGCAACTCATACAAAGAGGCGCTGAAGCGAAAACAAGACAAAAGCAGGGTACTGTACGACATACCACGCCCAAGGCCAGCGCCGAACCCAGTAAGGAACGGCGTAACGTTTGCCACGGTTGCACGCCCTGGCGGAACGGTACAGGCTGCGGAACCTCAGCGCCCTACACACACACGTGAAACAACCGCTGCAACAGCCACACAACAGCCACAGACAACACATGAAACCCATCAAGCATCGGTACCAACACCTATGCCCCCAAACAACACGACCCCACTCCCGGAAATCACGAGCTGCGAAGAAACGCACCATATACAGGAAAACACATCCACACAAGAACCCCCCGAACCCCAAGCCCAGAGGAGGAATAGACGTACTCGCAAACACAGGGCGGGGAACACGAAAGCACCACAACAGGCCACGCAGCAACAACAGAACAGCAAGACACAGGAAAACAGTCAACAAGACACCGAGACTGTAACTCACACTACCATCCCCCTCACCACAGAAGTTTCACAGGCGCCACAACCTCTGCCACAAAACACAAATGCCGCCCCAAACAACACACCAATACCCGCACAAGCGGCCGCTAACCCCACAACAGCACCTCAGGCTGCCACACCCAACACCAACACATCACCTGGGGGAATACTGGAAACACTATTCCCCCGACGCACGACCATTGAAATCCTTACCAAGGTGCTGATGGCCGTCACTACACTCATCACCCAGCTCATGAGCGCCGAACCCGGGCAATACTGGGCTGTCATACACACCGCCATCACAACACTCTTTCACACTCTTACATGAATAATACGCCACACCCGGCCCATAACGCAGACCCGCACACACTATCACGGATCCTGTTCTGGAATGCAGACTCGATCCACAACAAAAGGGCAGAATTTGCCGCGTTCATGGAGCGCAAGGGAATCCTTGTCGCGCTACTGAGCGAGACTAAACTTAAACCGCACAAACAATTAAACTTTCCTGGCTACTGTGTCTATCGTACCGACCGACCGGGCGACGCCGTGGCAGGTGGAACTGCAATCGTCATACACAAAGACATTGAGCACACAAACATAGAGCTCCCTGAACTGGAAAAAATCGAGGCTACGGCCGTCAGAGTCAAGTTCAACGGAGCCTACACCACACTGATATCGGTATACAACAGCCCTGTAGGCATCTCAACACGCGATATCAGCACATTACTCAACATTTCACCGCGAGTAATAGTCGCTGGAGATCTGAACGCAAAACACCCAGAATGGAATTCACGTATACGAAATCCCAACGGCAAAAACTGTACGAACATTCACTTGGCAGAAACTATACTAGCGCCGACTGAACCGACGCACATTCCCTATCAGAGGGGACACAGGCCAGACGTGATAGACATGGCCCTCATCAAGGGCATTACAACGACACTCAACGTTGCCGTTGAAAACGATCTGCCCTCAAACCACCAACCTGTAATACTATACATTGAGGAAACACTGCAGCACGTGGAACAACGCAAGATGTTGGACTACGGGCGCGCGAATTGGACAAGGTTCAAGCAAACGCTCGAAAGCCACATCCCGCCTATACACGAAATTAATGAAACAGCACAAATTGACGAGGCAGTAGAAACCCTCACTAACGCCGTCCAGGACGCAATGGCAGGCACCATACCTGATCGCACCTCATAACAACGCAGTGCGGCCCTGCCCCAGGAAATCCTGGGCCTAATCTCAATGAGGAATCGCCTCAGGAGACAATGGCAGCGCACCAGGCGTCCGTACTTCAAACGGCACATTAACGGACTACAGGGCATCATACACGATAAAATACAAACACATAGAACACAACAGTGGAACCAAAAACTCGAAGGGCTGGACACCACACGACCTGGCGTGTGGCAACTAGCCCGACACTTCACCAGGGAGAAAATATACACCCCAACGCTTCAAGGGCCCGACGGACCTGCATACTCAGCGGAAGAGAAAGCAGAACTAATGGCCCGAACACTTGCAGCGTCATTCACACCGAACCTGGTACCATCAGATCCAGTGTTCACACTTGCTTCTGACCAAGAGGTTACACGCATTCTAGCCCAACCATCGCGCGACGACATTCGACATGCTAGCACAGCCGAAGTCTCCTGGGCTATAATGCATTCCGCCGCTAGGAAAGCCCCTGGTCATGATGGCATTCAAAACCGTGTCCTCCAGGAGTTCACGGATAAAGCAACTGAGTACCTAACACACATAACGAATGCCATACTAAAACACCAACACTTCCCCGCCTTTTGGAAGACGGCCAAGGTCCTGATGTTCAGGAAGCCGGGGAAAGACCACAGCCTCCCACAAAATTACCGACCCTTCTGAGCTCGCTCAGTAAGATTGTTGAGAAGGTGATTCTCAAACGCATCACTAGGCACTGCATAACAAATGACATCCTGAGACCGGAGCAATTCGGCTTCAGGAATCACCACTCCACAACACAACAACTCCTATGGGTCGTTGAACATATAACACATGGCTTCAACATAAACAAAGCTACAGGGGCAGTGTTCCTGGACATCGAAAAGGCTTTCGACCGTCTATGGCACAACGGCCTCATCCGCAAACTCAGCGACGCGGGATTCCCCGACGGGCTGCTGCGTCTAATACACTCATACCTCACAGACAGGAGTTTCAACACTGACGTGCAGGGAAAACAATCAACACGACACGGTATACACGCGGGAGTACCCCAGGGAAGCATCCTAGGGCCCCTACTGTTTAACCTCTACATAAACGATCTCGCAACCACACACAACACAATGATGGCAATCTACGCGGATGACACAGCCATCCTTGCGCAAGATTGGAAACCATCAAACATTACGTCACGCCTACAGACTGCACTCAGAGTGGCCGAGCCTTGGTTGGAGAAATGGCGTGTTAGAGTAAACGTCGACAAGTGCGAGGCCGTTCTGTTTACTAGAAGACCGAAGCAACTGCGCAAACACCGCTATTGCAGACGAATAACTCTACATGCACGTCCAATACGTTTCCGCGCGAAAGTCAAATACCTCGGTGTCTGGCTGGACCGGAAATTACTCTGGGGGACCACATACAACACATGACCAACCGAGCTAGCGCGAGGCTCAAACAGCTCTATCCTATGCTCAACAGGCGTAGCACACTGAACAGAAGGGTGTCGAGGTCCATGTACATGACACTTATCCGACCCCTGATGACGTACGCAGCTCCTGTCTGGGGATACGCTGCGCCTACACGCCTGCGCCGTCTGCAGCTCATACAAAACAAAGTACTCAAAATCATAAGCAATGCTCCACGATACACACGCATCGCGGACCTTCACCGGGAATACCGACTTGAGACTCTCACGGAGGTAATCCACAAACTCACCACAAGACTATACAGAAACTCCAGACATTCGCAGAACCCGTTTATTCTGAATCTGGGGAACTACGACCACAACCATAGATGGAAACATAAAAGACCAAAAGACATACTTGTAAGGGCATAACATCTATGGCCAAGCATACGCAAACATAACGGCACAGGCGAGCCCCTGTTAATCAGACGCCATTACTGGATATCCAGCTGAAATATACTGCCGAATAACTGGCACCACATAGGGAAGCCGTACCGTACACTGCATGCAAACAAGCTCCACACATCCCCCACACAGTGAGACGATCTATGGCCGATCTCCCACTACTGTATAACGTTCTTGATTGTTCCAGGAATGTAGCAGCTGCAGCCACTGGGACACATCGCCATCGCTTGTCACGGTAATGATGCATGATACCCATACTAACAAATCCAACCTTGCATGAGCTATCGCAGCTAGTAAGCCACTACTGCTCTTACTACCCATCCCACTGTCGCAGAGGTTTTTTCCCACAGCACGAGCCATGGCACTTTTTTCCCTCTGCTCTTCAAATCGCTACCCTCACTCGCGTTTCGTCCACTATCTATCACCTGATGGACCGTGTTAATGCGTAGTCTTACCCAGACGCACGGACAACATCACAGCCCAGCATCCTGTGATCCACTTACTAGATAACTAACATGTTTACGGAGGTGACAGTAGAACTTTTGGTTTGGTCACCACGTTGGTGCGGGCGTGGAGGGGCCCCATCTCTATTTTAAAAAAAAGCTCGGCTCCAGTTCACCACCGGCAATGGAGGGTGAAGCTTTGACAATGCCAGCCACTCGTGCTGCCGAAACGCCAGTAAAATCATTAGATGAACGTCGGCCGAAGAACCCGAGACAGAAGCCAATAGGCAGTTTGATCCTTCATATCTTGGATACTGGCACTGGGGCGAAGCAGGCCCCACCCGTGGCCTACCGGGGAACGTCAGGACCCCGCCGACCACAGCACCTGACGCTTCACACAGATATGTGCCAGGGGTGGACGAGCATTGTCCTGTTGAAAAATTGAGCTATGATAGTGTAGCACGAGAGGTAACACAAGAGGACGTTGAGTGCAAAAGGCGTTTTTCTTTATAACTACTACAATACATATAAATATATATGGTTCGAAAATGGGCACCATAAGAAATCTGATACATGTATCTGGTTCAAAAATGGCCACCACAAGAAATCTGTTTTCGTACTTCTTTGTTTCGTCGACCAACTGAAGTACACCCGGCCGCTGTGGCCGAGCGGTTCTAGGCGCTTCAGACCGGGACCGCGCTGTTGCTACGGTCGCAGGTTCGAATCCTGCCTCGAGCATGGATGTGTGTGCTGTCCTTAGGTTAGTTAGGTTTAAGTAGTTCTAAGTTCTAGGGGATTGATGACCTCAAATGTTAAGTCCCATAGTGGTTAGAGCCATTTGAATTTGAACTGAAGTACTTCTTCTGTTATCTACGGTTTCTTCGTACTTCTCTCCACTGAAACTATGTTTGTCTCTTCAGTTTCGATAATTGTCCTTTTAGATTTTCCCATTTCTCTTCAACTGAACTGACTGCCGTAGTATTCATTATCGCAGTATCCATAGCTTTAGACAATTTCAAACGCACGCCACGATTTCTGAGTAGTTTACTATCTCATTTCTTTCTACTCTTATTCTTCCGAGCGATTCTTCAAAACTTATGCCCGTCTACTGTTCGGTATTACTAATTCTGGTCCGAGTCTTTATTTGCTCCTGGATGTACTCCAGTATCTGATTTCGGCATCAGTGTCCGACTGTGACGACAGCTCGAATTTTCCCGTGTCTCTGGGGCTTTCTCGAGTTAACTATACCTCATGCTCTTGTGATTCCTAAACAGTGTACTCGCTATTACGAACAAAAATTCACCGCAATATTCAGTCTTTCTTCTATGATTCCTGCTGCCGAGCCCATATTCTCCTGCAACTTTCCTCCGTTCATGCTTCTACTGATGCATTCCATTCCGGTATGATAATTAGATTATCTTCTCCCTTTACATATTGAATCCTTTTCATATTCTGCATCTGACGTCGGTATGTATACATAAACTGTTGTTATTGACACTGGTTTTATGTCGATTCTGGTGAGAACATCCCTCTCATCGAACTGTTCAAAAAAAAATGGCTCTGAGCACTATGGGACTCAACTGCTGAGGTCATTAGTCCCCTAGAACTTAGAACTAGTTAAACCTAACTAACCTAAGGACATCACAAACATCCATGCCCGAGGCAGGATTCGAACCTGCGACCGTAGCGGTCTTGCGGTTCCAGACTGCAGCGCCTTTAACCGCACGGCCACTTCGGCCGGCTCGAACTGTTCGCAGCAACTCATTCTCTGCCCTAGTTTCCTTTTCGTGGCGTATCCTACACCAGTTATATCATTTTTTACCGTATATTCACTTATGCAGTGACTTCCGTTGCCTTCTGCATCCTCATACTCCCTACAACTCCTGATTCTTCTGCTTTTTGGGGGCAGTATCCCATCCCGGTGTTGCCCTGAAACTCTTGTCCACTCGTCCGCCATCTGGTACAAAGCCGTCGACAGAACCATTGAGATTGCTTCTACATCTACATCTACATTTATACTCCGCAAGCCACCCAACGGCGTGTGGCGGAGGGCAGTTTACGTGCCACTGTCATTGCCTTCCTTTTCTGTTCCAGTCGCGTATGGTTCGCGGGAAGAACGACTGCCGGAAAGCCTCCGTGCGTGCTCGAATCTCTCTAATTTTACATTCGTGATCTCCTCGGGAGGTATAAGTAGGGGGGAGCAATATATTCGATACCTCATGCAGAAACGCACGCTCTCGAAACCTGGACAGCAAGCTACACCGCGATGCAGAGCGCCTCTCTTGCAGAGTCTGCCACCTGAGTCTCCGTAACGCTATCACGGTTACCAAATAACCCTGTGACGAAACGCGCCGCACTTCTTTGGATCTTCTGTATCTCCTCCGTCAACCCGACCTGGTGCGGATCCCACACTGATGAGCAATACTCAAGTATAGGTCGAACGAGTGTTTTGTAAGCCACCTCCTTTGTTGGTGGACTACATTTTCTAAGGACTCTCCCAATGAATCTCAACCTGGTACCCGCCTTACCAACAATTAATTTTAAATGATCATTCCACTTCAAATCGTTCCGTACGCATACTTCCAGATATTTTAAAGAAGTAACTGCTATCAGTGTTTGTTCCGCTATCATATAATCCCACAATAAAGGACCCTTTTGTCTATGTTAAGGGTCAGTTGCCACTCCCTGCACCAAGTGCCTATCCGCTGCAGATCTTCCTGCATTTCGCTACAATTTTCTAATGCTGCAACTTCTCTGTATACTACAGCATCATCCGCGAAAAGCCGTACGGAACTTCCGACACTATCTACTAGGTCATTTATCTATATTGTGAAAAGCAATGGTCCCATAACACTCCCCTGTGGCACGCCAGAGGTTACTTTAACGTCTGTAGACGTCTCTCCATTGAGAACAACATGCTGTGCTCTGTTTGCTAAAAACTCTTCAATCCAGCCACACAGCTGGTCCGATATTCCGTAGGCTCTTACTTTGTTTATCAGGCGATAGTGCGGAACTGTATCGAACACCTTCCGGAAGTCAAGGAAAATAGCATCTACCTGGGAGCCTGTATCTAATATTTTCTGGGTCTCATGAACAAGTAAAGCGCGTTGGGTCTCACACGATCGCTGTTTCCGGAAACCATGTTGATTCCTACAGAGTAGATTCTGGGTTTCCAAAAACGACATGATACGCGAGCAAAACACATGTTCTATCATGTACCAGAAGTTTTCACTGGTGTTGGTGACGACTTTTGTTCAGTTTTTGACTAGTGTTTTGGGTTTCGGGAGCAACGATGTTTCGATTACTAGCCAAAGACGCTAACCTTCGAGCACGCAACTCAACTAATAAGTGGAAACCGGTAGTGATAATCATTTGCATTACCTGCGGATGAAATGTAAGAGAACAGCGAAGACAGTCACGAACGTGTGAGTGTGGGGGAGCGCGGGGGTTGCGCGCCTGCGGCGGCGGCCGCCCGCGGCGCCACGTGCGCCAGCCCGCCGTCCGCGCGGCGCCGGGCCCCGCCCCCCGCGGCGCGCCATTGGCCGGCGGCGCCGCCATCTTGCCGCGGACGCCCAATCGATAATATTCAAATGAAGCGTGCGCCCTCAGTGGGCGCCGCCGCTGCCCGCCCGGCTCCGGACGAGTGCCTATCTGACCCGGACGCCAGCTGCAGCCGCGCTGCGCTGCTGAGCCCTCGCTACTCGCTGCAGCGTTCCCGCCGGGACATCGCCGATCGCACGGGAGCCGCGCTTCCCGCAGAGATTCTTAACACACACCGCTAGCTGACTGGCTTACCTACAGCGAGTGTGAGGCGAAAACGATATTCTCGGCGTCGTCTGGCGACGTAATAGTGATCCGCACAAACAAAAAATGTGGCTATTTAAAACGAGAAAGAAGAAGAGGCATCGGTACGCCCTTTGAATCTAGACACTGCAGAAACTTACAGCAGTTCTAGCAACAGCTCAGATATTGTCCAGACCACTTCTTCAGGCAGTTGTGAATGTCACAACAAGTTTTCAAGTTTGTTTTAAATGTTACTGAACCAGAATGGTTGAAAATATGTAGATTCGATCCAACAATATTAATGTAATTTCTGCGGAAGAGCTATTTCGAGGCCTGCATATTCTGAAAAACTAATTCGTCAGTTTTTGTGTGTATCTACTTCTTGCACTAGATCTGTCAGTTTTACATTTTCGAACTCGGATCGCCGGTCGGGGTGCCCGAGAGGTTCTAGGCGCTACAGTCTGGAACCGCGCGACCGCTACGGTCGCAGGTTCGACTCCTGCCTCGGGCATGGGTGTGTGTGTGTGATGTCCTTAGGTTAGTTAGATTTAAATAGTTCTAAGTTCTAGGGGACTGATGGCTTCAGAAGTTAAGTCCCATAGTACTCAGAGCCATCTCTGAACTCGGATTCTACCCATGAAAAGAAAACGATGAATTAGGTAAAATAGAGGAACTAAGTTCCAAAAATTATCAAACAAAAATTACCCGCCATGAAGTGGCTAAGGTAAGTGCCAGTTTAAACCTGTCTTGAGATTATCCCGCAATTGCACAACAACATTACTGTCTGCGTAGGGCGGTTACATAGTGGGAGAATGCAGTCAGTCTACGGAGGAGCTTCCTTAGAGGACACCATCGTAGAGTACTGCCCAACTGTGTAGGATTTGTGCTAAGCAGGACTACCAGCGGATACTGAACGTATACAGGGTGGTCCATTGATCGTGACCGGGCCAAATATCTCACGAAATAAGCGTCAAACGAAAAAACTACAAAGAACGAAACTTGTCTTTGCGTACTACACGAATATGTAATAAAAAATGGGGGTTCCTCTTTTAAAAAAACGCAGTTGATGTCCGTTTGATCCATGGCAGCACCTTCTAGCGGGGCAACCATAGCGCCATCTGGTTTCCCCCGTCAAGCTAGATTAGTTTCGTACTTTGTAGTTTTTTCGTTCGACGCTTATTTCGTGAGATATTTGGCCCGGTCACGTTCAATGGACCACCCTGTATAAACAGGGGCAGCGCCAATGGTGTCGAGTTTGTTTGATGTACGAGAGGGCTCCACTGGAGTGCAGAAAAGTCTCAGCTGTATGATACTTTCTCGTAAGACTGCTTACAGTGTTTCAGGTACCACTATCAAGTGAAGAATGTAGGGATGTTAACTACTACAACCACATACGTGTAGCTCTTAAAATGATCGCAAAGACGAGGTTAAACTAATTACAGCACGCATGCAGGCATTTAAGAAGTCATTCTTCCCGCTGTCCTTACGAGAATGGAACAGGAAGAATCCCTACTGGCAAGCACCCCCCGCCATCCAGCTGACTGTGGTCTGCAGAGTATGGAAGTGGACGGAGATGTGTAAGTACGCTACGGTGTGCGAGCAGATGCGTAAGTGAGGTGCAGTTGTGTGCTGGCAGCCACTCACAGCACAAGTTTCTCGACTGGCGGCGGTGGCCGCACAGACACAGAGCAGCTGGCTGGGCGTCGTTGCTTGGCGAGCGTCGCGGGGGCAGCACGCCCGTGCGCGACATGGCGAAACCTGCTCTGACATTTTTTATACAGGAAAACTACACCGACAGAAACACAGTGCCAGAATTTAACTCCCAAGACACACTGCAATTTATTTATTTGTTTACTTTTTTTACGTGTTGAAGTTTGTCATTTTCGGAGCTCGGCAGGCGCCTGGAGAGATGTGGTGTACCCCTACAGTAGTTACAGCAGACGGCGCATGCGCAACAGGGTGGACATATATCTTGGTTGATGGCACATAGGTAAACAGATAACACAGCACAAAGCGATCGTAATATGTAAAGCGAATGTCAGCTACCGCTGATAGTTTCTCTGACACAATTCTTCACAGTTACTTCTCCGTCGAATCGGCAAATCAATTAATATCCACAGTGAATAGCAGTCGTTGCTAATAGCACCTCTCTTTGTGAAAAAAAAAAAATGCTCTGAGCACTATGGGACTTAGCATCTGAGGTCATCAGTCCCCTAGAACCTAGAACTACTTAAACGTAACTAACCTAAGGACATCACACACATCCATGGCCGAGGCAGGATTCGAACCTGCGACCGTAGCGGTCACACGGTTCCAGACTGAATCGCCTAGAACCGCTCGGCCACAGCGGCCGGCTCTCTTTGTGCAGGCTCCAGAGCTTCGCAGTAGATTAATGTGTAATCAATCAAACTAATGTGTGCAATCTTGCGAAGATGAAATATGAAGGACACGGTGTGCAATCGAAATCATCTACTTCTCGTGAAGACCTACGCATATGTTATCTATTAGTTAATTCCTTGGCCATTCGTTAGAAACTTTGGAAATACTAGCATTACAAAAAATAGGATGTAACGCAGATGATTCCACGAATTGTAGTTCGAACGATAATTGTTGTGCTAGTTGAAGTCCAGACCAAACACAACCTCCCGAGCCCACAGAAAACATGGGCAGCAGCATATTTCAGTGACAAAGAAAAGGCCGTAAATGTTTTTATTAAGCGAAGGGCCGAGAAAACGCTCAAACTTAAGCAGTATGCAAAGACGGTTTCGCTTAGCAAATTCTGAAAGTGAATTAAATACACGGAAGAAAGATTTCCATGAAGTACGAAGTGTGCGCCAAAATGAAACTCACAATAGTGTGAATGAAAAGCTGTTCGAAAGATTCACAACTGCCGGTGAGAGTCGGTGCGCTGTTACCGAGAGCGAGCCACTAGGCTGGGTGCTCGGAATTACAAGCGAGAGGAACGTGACAGATTTCCAGGCTCCTTCGGCCTTGTTAAACAGTTTCTGGAAATTACACGAAAAGGAGATCGTAATATTACGAAGGCATACCTCCAGAATAGTGTAGAGGAAACCTCATTAACAGGTAATAATTAAGAGAAATTAGTAGCTGACGTCAAAACGACGCTTCTCGTTTTCCACTTGGTCGCTGCGTATCAAGCCAATCATTCAGCTTTTGTACTTTATCATTTCGAGTGAAAAAACAGGCAGAGCCGCTACTGCAGTAGATGAATGCTAGGACACATAAAAATGTCAGTGATAAGTATCGGTGAATTATTGTTTCTGCAACTTTGTATCTGTCTTCGGGAACATCAAGGTAAAGTAGGGCAAAAATTAAGAAAAAGAAGTACTTACTTGCAAAAATCTTGTAATCTATATAGCAAAACATGGAAAAATGGGAATTTTGAGTTTGACATCCGAAACGTCTTCTTACCGTTCGCAGAAAATAACTGTTTTTGTTGTACTCCAGGCCTACACATAAAACACCTCTGTCCTTAGAGGATGACAAAACATGTTAGTGCAGTTCCTATTGCACTAGAACTGGTAGTGTGATTCAGCCTCTCGATTAAAAAAATCAACAGTGTAAAGCATTTTTCAGAAAATTATCAGGCAGTATGATTTCCCATACAGTCTTTGTCATTTCAAGCGGAACAGTATTCTTAAAATTCAGTCTTTTCTGCGGTGTCACTTTGCTTCACCACATTTTACGAATTTGGTCAAGTATGTCTCGTACGCAGCACAATATGGAGATCAACGGTCACGACTATCTCTTACATCATTCCAGTTCTGTATAAGTAAACCTAGTAATAATTGTGAAGCGGCTCAATCCATTAATCTCTCTTTTGTCACAGGTGTGGCTGGTGCAAGGAAAATATTTGTTTTCGTCATCCGAAAGACACTTCCAAATTAACACATTTCCATACGCCTTCATGTTCTTTTTGAGCACGTCCGGTGTTATAGTGTGAAATGTGTCCTCAACAGCATTGCGCAGTTCTTCGTATGTAGCATAACGACGTGCAGATACAGGCGCCAGACTTACTCTCCTTTACGAGTTGTCAGGCGTGGTGGGTTCAGGACGTGTTGGTGGCCCCTCCAAGGGAGCTGGTGTCGCTGACGAACCACGACCAGCCCACCGTCCTGGAAGGTGTTGATTTAGGAACTCGCGCACTGCAACCGTGTAGTAAGGAGACGCTCGGTCTTACTGCAACCGTATGCGTTCTGTGAGGCCCCGTTCCTCATACTGAAGTGTTTACTTGTGTGTGTCATGTGTAAGTAATTTTCGCCATTCACAGTCCCCTCAAAAAAGTACGGTCCAAGAGGATGTTGTGATGTCATCGCTGCCCTTATCATTGCCTGAGGCCGGTTTTTTTCTAACTCGACTGTGTAATGAGGATTCTCTGTGAGCCAGACGGCAATATTTCTAGCACGTGAGCTGCGATGGTGTCCGGACATTTGCCACACCGGACATTTGCCACGGTTTTACCTGCTTCGAAGGGTCGGGTCCCTTGTCCCCCCCCCCCTTCTCCTCCTCCTCCTCACCCGGCCGCCCAGTTTTCTTTCGAACTTCCGAACGTGACGTCAGCATGGAAGATATTACAACAAACAAGGGCAGACCTCCTGCTCATTACAAAGGTGCTTTCTCTGTGACCCTGTGAATACCAGAGCTAAACAATGTAGAACAACAATATACGTTACAAGCGTAGCATTCTGTATTACTTCATTTCCTTATTTCTAACATTTTAAAATTGTAAGTCGACTTTAGATGACATGTCAATCATAGATGTTCTTATCTCTATTTAGTGAACGTGTTTTCAGTTACGTTTTCAACATTGTCCCGCTACACTTCATTAACTAATGTTTTTAGAGAGTAAATTAACATGGAGTACGTCGTTCTTCTTTTCAAACATCCACAAACCCATTTATTCTTTCCCTATTGTCTTTTGGGTATGCAGTTGTACTAATTAAAGTAGGCACAAATGCAGTGATCTCAAATGATTAGCGTACATTCGCATTCTCGTTTCATCGTGAAAGGAAGCTACCGTATAGACAGAGGAATCTATATTTATACTTGGCAGAACTAATTACATACTGACATAATCGTCGGTATTGCTTTTGTTTCCCAAAAGTTATAAATATTTCGATTTCGGAAAAGAAGCTCTGTATTTGGCCAAGATGTCGAAGAAGAAGGTCCCTTACGTACTGGTTGTATCGAGTAAGATGTGGAGACGACGGTTTGAAAGCGGACAGAGGTAGTGCGGGGAAGGGCGTCCCTTACCTGAGGGATCGCTACTCAAGCTACCTGGCGAAGGGGCAAGTGGGGCAAATGTCTGGCGTGGCAAATGTCCGGCATGGCAAATGTCCGGCATTCGCTGCGATAGATGGCACATTCATCTGAAACGTAACCTTGGCGCGGCTGACTGCATTTGGAAATTGAGTTAACAAAGCACGGCATGCTGAAACGCGCTCATTACGGTCTGCATCCGATGGCTCGTTTACGAACGTCGCTCGAAAAGGTCTAATGTTAATGTCTTCTTTCAAGTGATCTCACTTTGTTGGCTTCGGTGTAGAGAGTTCCGAAGCACTTTTATGCGTCGACTTCACAGTAGACTGTTCTGTCGAAGTAGAGACTACGGCACAAACACACCTCAACAAAAGTCTGGAATATCATAGAGTTTACTACAATGACTTCTTATAGTACAGTATCTTTTTAACAAAATAAACGAATTCCTTCTGAAAGCAAGATCGATTTTGTTTAGTTACAAAAAATCATTACAAAACAAGGCAGGCTCTCTCGTAAGTTTTAAACATTTTTGGAAGGTGACCATCAACAGCCGTTAAGTATCGTATAAAATGCATATTTGAACCATCAGCCGCTTTTATTTTTTAACCCAAATATCAACCGCTTTAAGTCTTGGACCATCTTCACGTAGAAGGGTTTAAAATGGTTTAAGATACCACATTACATTAGTGATTATTTAAATAATGGCATGCACTACACTTTATTTAAGTAATGAATAATATAATGTGGTGGCTTAAACCATTTTAAGCCCTTATCCGTGAAGATGGTCCAAGACTGAAATTGGTTGATATCTGGGTTTACAAATAAAAGCACCTGATGTCTCATACTGCGCATAATAAAAGCTCATGGCCAGAGGTGTAATGTGGTAAAGCACCAAGATGCACTTCTCAGCCGTTGTCGAGAAAATCGACAGTTAAAACAAACCGTTGGGGTGACATACTCTCTATGATTAATACATTTCTACAGCGTCGTGGCGCAGCGGTAAGCGCTCGGGTTCGTAATCCGAAGGTCGCCGGATCGAATCTCGCGCCATGCAAACTTTTTTTCTTTTAGTATTTGTTTTTTGTAATTCAAATGTGTGTGTACACACACACGCACACAATATATATATATATATATATATATATATATATATATATATATATTCCCGGCAATCAGTTGCAACAGTTATGCATATAATAAGTTGTTGAAAGTCGTTTGTCGTGGAAAAACTGGCAACTTCGAACATCATTATGTTTTCCGCAAACAAAGTTGTATTTCACAAATGTTATTAATTGTCCTCATAATGTTAACCACGTATAGTTAACGGAAGACGTAGAAAAGATATTCCAAAACTAATACGTATAGCGTAAGTCAAACGTTCGAATTGGAATAGAAACCCCACGAACACAAATTTGCTGTGGCAGGTATGAAATATAAACTCCGTTACTCGCTCGTTACACTTGAAGGACAGATGTTGAATGGGCCGAAACGAGCCGCCGCATAACAGCGTAGTTGCCTGCTAACTTCGAAGGAAGGTAGATGCGGTCCCTAGCGCAACTTATAACATCGTCGAAAATCAGTGCGGACGTGAGAGCTTTGGTACACCCTGTTAAACAAACGGAAAAGTGGAGGCGGTACAATTGGAGAGCGATCCGCCTTCACCAACATGCATAAGCAATTCAAGTTGCATGGCGCGAGATTCGATCCGGCGACCTTCGGATTAAGAACCCGAGCGCGTACCGCTGCGCCACGACGCTGTAGAAAATTATTAATCGTAGAGAGTATTTCACCGCAACGGTTTCTTTTAACTGTCGATTTTCTCGACAACGGCTGAGAAGTGCATCTTGGTGCTTTGCCACATTACACCTGTGGCCATGAGCTTTTATTATGCGCAGTATGAATCGAATCTGAATTTCACAATTGGCGGCCTCCCCTTGTTAGTTCGATTGGCTTAATCTACAGGACTGGGAAACGGCCACAAAGCATGCCAGTGGTAAACAGTGTCAGAGGGAATAATGCGTGAAGTGCCTAGGTCAATGAGAATTTCTAGTATCGTAGACTAAGTTTCAAGACACTATTCGAAACGTTTGTTGAGCAGTGCGTTTCTTCTCGTGTCTTCTTCCTGTCACTCCCCGGACTGTCCTTAACACTGCCAAAAGCAAAAGCACGTCCTTCCCCATCCAGATCTGCTGCCTTTCGCGGCGGAACCTTATTAAATATTTCTTGTAACGCTCCCGTAAATTGTCTCGTTGTCTGCCCGGTATATTGCCGTTCCTGCACCCACACGCTTCTAACTAAGCGCTCCTCAATGACTATGACCGTTCTTACCTTCCGTGGTTATAAATTAAAACTCGACTGCGACTATGAAACCATGTAAACATGAATTCCAAAGACTGATTCCAACAACTGGTACGAAGTAACGTAGCTACCAGCCTGCATAATAACATTTTATACTAAAAGGGGTTTACAAAGAAACGGGAATTCCTCGCCCAGATAGGTTTAGTCATCGTTATTTTGAACGCTGTGCTAACGAATTTTGTAAAATAAATACCCAGTCATGTCAAAACTGTCAACAGAGATAACTTTTATAGTTTAAGTCAAGAATCGGTAGATTAACAAGTTGACGCTTTTATCTTTGCTTGGTTCCCATCTTTGCGATCAGCTGTGTACTAGACAGCGGGCTTACGACCCGAAATCTAGGATGTCTAGTAATAATCAAGTTTGTGAAACAAGAATAAAAAGGTGTTTTGTTTAGTTAGTAGGCCAATATAGAGCACTTGCCCGCGAAAGGCAAAGGTCCCGAGTTCGAGTCTCGGTCCGGCACACAGATTTAATCTTCTAGGAAGTTTAATATACAACGTGTCAACGATAACCCACATTTGAATCAATTAAAATGCCTCATCGGTTACCACATTCCAAAGGTGATGATTAGACAGTTGAATGACTATTATTTCTATTGCTGTTGTGCTCTTGCGATCACTTGTCTTTCTGTGTAATTAGACGAATTTGATAAAAGAGCAATTCAATAAGCGATGTGATCAATTTGGTTCACGGCGCTCGGCCTCGTCGCGGAGAACAGCGGCCCCAGTGGGAGGCTGAACACGCGGCGTGACGTGGGCGAGCCGCCGCACCCCCGGGCCACTCCGTCGTCTCCCTACGCCGGCGCTGCGGTCACTCCACTGTTCGGGGGTCATCATGCACACACCGATTAACAGTTTAGCTGGCCCCGCTTCTGTTGTCGGCCAAGTATTCGAGGCTGTCGTGTTCCCAAGTGAACGCGATGGAGCAGCGGACAATCAAAGCTCCCGCGGCCAGTGTTCGCCTCTGGAAAACTTTTGTTTCGTCCTCTGTTAGCGAATTAAAACTGGCATTCTTCACTCCGAGGAAGGCGACAATAACATAGCATCTGTCGATAAGTTTGGCGACACAATCTTCTCCGACTCTTGTTTCTGTGTTGAAAATGTGTGAAATAAGGTAAGAGGGAACTGATAAAAGTGGGACAAACGGTGTATGTCATTGTAACTGTTGGCCCCGGTAGCTGAGAGGTCAGCGTGACGGAATGTCAATCCAAAGGGCCCGGGTTCGATTCACGGCTGGGTCGGAGATTTTCTCCGCTCAGGGACTGGGTGTTGTGTTGTCCCAATCATCATCATTTCATCCCCATCGACGCGTAAGTCGCCGAAGTGGCGTCAAATCGAAAGACTTGCACCAGGCGAACGGTCTACGCGATGGGAGGCCCTCGTCACACGACATTTCATTTTCATTACAACTAGCGAGGGAAAGAGACCAAAACAAAAATGTTTAAAACACTGCCACACCAGACAAGCAAGGTGATTTTTCGATTCCAACGATAGAAAAATATTCTTTTAAACATGTTTGATCAACTTCTCAGTATTTTGTATAAGTAAAGCTTACAGATCTAATCTTCTCTTCATTACTGCTCTGCATACATTTAGTGTTCGTAAGTTTGCTTTTCAAGTCCTGTGTCATATACTATTTACATTTATGGCACGGACAACACGTTTTAAGTAATGACTAATGCAATATGGTGGCTTAAACCAATTTAACCCGTGTAAGTGTTGTTGTCATTTTGCACTTCTTTGTCAAGAATGTATTCCTGTATACTACATACACTATGAGATCAAATGTATCCGGACACCTGGCTGAAAATAACTTACAAGTTCGTGGCGCCCTCCATTGGTAATTCTGGAATTCAGTATGGTGTTGGCCCACCGTTAGCCTTGGTGACAGCTTCCACTCCCGCAGGCATACGTTCAATCAGGTGCTGGGAGGTTTCTTGAGGAATGGCAGCCCATTCTTCACGGAGTGCTGCACTGAGGAGAGGCGTCGATGTCGGTCGGTGAGGCCTGGCACGAAGTCGGCGTTCCAAAACATCCCAAAGTTGTTCTATGGGATTTAGGTCAGGGCTCTGTGCAGACCAGTCCATTAGGTGATGTTACTGTCGTGTAACCACTCCGCCACAGGCTGTGCATTATGAACAGGTGCTCGATCGTGTTGAAAGATGCAATTGTCATCCCCGAATTGCTCTTCAGCAGTAGGAAGCAACAAGGTGCTTAAAATATCATTGTGGGCCCGTGCTGTGATAGCGCCACGCAAAACAATAAGGGTTGCAAGCCCCCTCCACGAAAAACACGACCTACACACCAGAACACCACCGCCTCCGAATTTTACTGTTGGCACTACACACGCTGGCAGATGGCGTTCACCGGACATTCGCCATACCCACACCCTGCCGTCGGATCACCACATTGTGTACCGTGATTCGTCACTCCACACAACGTTTTTCCACTGTTCAATCTTCCAATGTTTACGTTCCTTACACCAAGCGAGGCGTCGTTTGGCATTACCGGCGTGATGTGTGCCTTATGAGCAGCCGCTCGACAGTGGAAGCCAAGTTTTCTCACCTGCCGCCTAACTGCCATAGTACTTGCAGTGGATCCTGATGCAGTCTGGAATTCCTATGTTATGGTCTGGATGGATGTCTGCCTATTACACATTACGACCCTCTTCAACTGTCGGCGGTCTCTGTCAGTCAACAGACGAGGTCGGCCTGTACGGTTTTGTGCTGCACGTGTCCCTTAACGCTTCCACTTCGCCATCACATCGGAAACAGTGGACGTAGAGGAGTGTGGAAATCTCGCGTGCAGAGGTATGACGCAAGTGACACCCAATCACCTGACCACGTTCGAAGTCCGTGAGTTCTGCGGAGCGCCCCATTCTGCTCTCTCGCGTTGTCTAATGACTACTGAGGTCGCTGATATGGAATACCTGGCTGTAGGTGACAACAGAATGACTAATATGAAAAACTTATGTTTTTGGGGGCGTCCGGATACTTTTGATCACACAATGTGTTATTATTTGTATCTTTGGATAGCATGCGTGAAGATGGTCCAAGACCGAAACCGGTAGATGTTTGGGTGTAAAATAAAACGACTGATGGTTCAAATTTATACAAACAGACCAGAGACTTACATCGCGACGGAAAACGTTCTGCCCAGCTGTACAGCCTGTACAGCTCCGTCTTCACACTTACGGACTTTCGGAACTAAAACGAGATCCAGTTAAGATGAGACATAGGTGTCGTCGTCTCCGAAACTTCTTGTAAAGAAAAAGTAGTGGTACGTCCTGGTTTGTGTTGACATCGTTACAGTGCGAACAGAATAAACCAGCGCACGCCTTCGGGCGTAGACGCTCCTAACATTCGCTCTGTGGCGTGAGACATCCACAACGTAATAGCCCAAATTAAAAAGACACAGGCATAATATATTAATAGCTGGCAAAGCGAATGTTCATGTGCTGGAAACCGGTACTCAGGGAGAAGTCATTGAAGGAATAAGAAGAAGACCTCATCGTTCGCAGGGAACTATAGACAAGTATCGCCGATGCCAGTCTGTCACAGGATGCTAGGGCACATTCTGAGTTCTGGCGGTACGATGTTGCTGGAGGAGAACAATAACATTTCTCCCGCGAAGCCGTCACGGATCCAGGAAGAACCACACAGTCTGATTTATTCGTACACGACGTCCTACAGATCCGAAGGCAGTGTTGTGTCACGCTAGATTTCCGAAAGGCTTTTAATACTGTCCCAAATCGTCGACTGCCAAGCGAGACAGGATCATGCGGGGTGTCATGGCAGATAGGCGTCTGGCTGCCCACATGGAAGAACTAAAGTCGCACGACACTGTTCAGCCGCCGAGTAGAATAGCGTTGTGTTTCCGCAGCGCACGATGCCCTTTTTCCTGCGGGTATCTGAGATTTTTGTGGATTGTGTACTTGTAGAGCTGACTTGGCAGAAAATCCTAAGAAATTTTGGTCTTATATCAAAGTGGTAGGTGGATCAAAACAAAATATCCAGACACTCTGTGACCAAAATGCTACTGAAACAGAGGATGACAGACTAAAGGCCGAAATACTAAATGTCTTTTTCCAAAGCTGTTTCACAGAGGACAAAATGGTAGATATCGAAATAGACGACAGAGGGATAGAGAAACAATTAAAATCGCTCAAAAGAGGAAAGGCCGCTGGACGTGATGTGATACCAGGTCGATTTTACAAAGAGTACGCGAAGGAAATTGCCCCCCTTCTTGCAGCGGTGTACCGTAGGTCTCTAGAAGAGAGTAGCGTTTCTAAAGATTGGAAAAGGGCACAGGTCATCCCCGTTTTCAAGAAGGGACGTTGAACAGATGTGCAGAACTATAGACCTATATCTCTAACGTCGATCAGTTGTAGAATTTTGGAACGCGTATTATGTTCGAGTATAATGACTTCTCTGGAGACTAGAAAACTACTCTGTAGGTATCAGCATGGGTTTCGAAAAAGACGATCGTGTGAAACCCAGATCGCGCTATTCGTCCACGAGACTCAGAGGGCCATAGACACGGGTTCCCAGGTAGATGCCGTGTCTCTTGTCTTCCGCAAGGCGTTCGATACAGTTCCCCACAGTCGTTTAATGAACAAAGTAAGAGCATATGGACTATCAGACCAATTGTGTGATTGGATTGAAGAGTTCCTAGATAACATAACGCAGCATGTCATTCTCAATGGAGAGAAGTCTTCCGAAGTAAGAGTGATTTGAGGTGTGCCGCAGGGGAGTGTCGTAGGACCGTTGCTATTCACAATATACATAAATGACCTTGTGGGTGACATCGGAAGTTCACTGTGGCTTCTTGCGGATGATGCTGTGGTATATCGAGAGGTTGTAACAATGGTAAATTGTACTGAAATGCAGGAGGATCTGCAGCGAATTGACGCATGGTGCAGGGAATGGCAGTTGAATCTCAATGTAGACAAGTGTAATGTGCTGCGAATACATAGAAAGATAGATGCCTTATCATTTAGCTACAATATAGCAGGTCAGCAACTGGAAGTAGTTAATTCCATAAATTATCTAGGAGTACGCATTAGGAATGATTTAAAATGGAATGATCATATAAAGTTGATCGTCGGTAAAGCAGATGCCAGACTGACATTCACTGGAAGAATCCTAAGGAAATGCAATCCGAAAACAAAGGAAGTAGGTTACAGTACGCTTGTTCGCCCACTGCTTGAATACTGCTCAGCAGTGTGGGATCCGTACCAGATAGGGTTGATGGAAGAGCTAGAGAAGATCTAACGGAGAGCAGCGCGCTTCGTTACAGGATCATTTAGTAATCGCGAAAGCGTTACGGAGATGATAAATAAACTCCAGTGGAAGACTCTGCAGGAGAGACGCTCAGTAGCTCGGTATGGGCTTTTGTTAAAGTTTCGAGAACATACCTTCACCGACGAGTCAAGCAGTATATTGCTCCCTCCTACGTATATCTCGCGAAGAGACCATGAGGATAAAATCAGAGAGATTAGAGCCCACACAGAAGCATACCGACAATCCTTCTTTCCACGAAGAATACGAGACTGGAATAGAAGCGAGAACCGATAGAGGTACTCAGGGTACCCTCCGCCACACACCGTGAGGTGGCTTGCGGAGTATGGATGTAGATGTAGAAGTACCTGGGTGTTAAAATTACGAACAACTTCAGTTGGAAAGACCACATAGATAATATTGTGGGGATGGCGAGCCAAAAGTTGCGTTTCATTGGCAGGACACTTAGAAGATGCAACAGGTCCCCTAAAGAGACAGCTTACACTACACTCGTTCGTCTTCCGTTAGAATATTGCTGCGCGGTGTGGGATCCTTACCAGGTGGGATTGGCGGAGGACATCGAAAGGGTGCAAAAAAGGGTAGCTCGTTTTGTATTATCACGTAATAGGGGAGAGAGTGTGGTAGATATGATACGCAAGTTGGGATGGAAGTCATTAAAGCAAAGACGTTTTTCGTCGTGGCGAGATCTATTTACGAAATTTCAGTCACCAACTTTCTCTTCCGAAAGCGAAAATATTTTGTTGAGCCCAACCTACATAGGTAGGAATGATTATCAAAATAAAATAAGAGAAATCAGAGCTCGAACAGAAAGGTTTAGGTGTTCGTTTTCCCCGCGCGCTGTTCGGGAGTGGAATGGTAGAGAGATAGTATGATTGTGGTTCGATGAACCCTCTGCCAAGCACTTAAATGTGAATTGCAGAGTAATCATGTAAACGTAGATGTAAATGTACCACAGCACATGGAAGGTTAAGTTAAGTAGCTCTTTATGTTAATAAAGAACCCAGTTAATAGCTGCGTGCAGTTTGTGTTACAGAAAGAGGATACCGGCCACCAAACACCACCCTCTCCTTGCTTCCTATGGCACAGTTTTACAGGGACGACGAGACGACATAAAAACTATACCTGCAAAAGGTGTGTCTGAAGCAGAAGCAGCAGCAGCAGCTGACTGTTCGGTGACAGTGCTGGTTGTCTATAAGAAAGTATCTTCTTAGGATAATGGTGAGAAATTACACACATTGTAGTGAATGGCAGGACTCTATAAATGTGAATAAATGCCAGATAATGACTACGACTTGCAAAATGATTTAGGTAAGATATCTGTATGATGCGAAAAGCGGCAATTGACCCTGAATAAGGAAAGGTGTGAAGTTATTTAAAAAAATGGTTCAAATGGTTCTGAGCACTATGCGACTTAACTTCTGAGGTCATCAGTCGCCTAGAACTTAGAACTAATTAAACCTAACTAACCTAAGGACAGCACACACACCCATGCCCGAGGCAGGATTCGAATCTGCGACCATAACGGTCGCGCGGTTCCAGACTGTAGCGCCTAGAACCGCTCGGCCACACCGGCCGGCTAAATTGGAACGATCACATAGATAATATTGTGGGTAGAGCAAACCAAAGACTGCGATTCATTGGCAGAACACTTAGAAGCTGCAACAGGTCTACTAAAGAGACTGCTTACACCGCGCTTGTCCGCCCTATTCCGGAGTATTGCTGTGCGGTGTGGGATCCGCATCAGGTGGGACTGACGGATGACATCGAAAAAGTACACGGAAGGGCAGCTGGTTTTGTATTATCGCGAAATAGGGGAGATAGTGTCACAGACATGATACGTGAAATGGAGTGGCAATCATTAAAAACAAAGGCCTTTTTCGTTGCGACGGGATCTTCTCATGAAATTTCAATCACCAGTTTTCTCCTCCGCTTGCGAAAACATTCTGTTGGCAGCCACCTACATTGGGAGAAATGACCATCACGATAAAATAAGAGAAATCAGGGCTCGCACGGAAAAATTTAAGTGCTCGTTATTCCCGCGTAACGCTCGAGAGTGGAACGGTAGAGAGACAGCTTGAAGGTGGTTCATTGAACCCTCTGCCAGGCACTTTATTGTGAATAGCAGAGTAATCACGTAGATGTAGCTGTAGACAGTAAAGAGTGGTATAAAATTAGTGGTGAACATCTTGAGCACGTCATTTAAGCATAATACTAAAAGTACGAATAATCAGTGTTACTGAAGCTGAAGGCAAAACTTGGATTAGTTGTAAGAGTTGTAGGAAAGTGTGGCGCATCAGTAATGGAAACCGCAAACTTGACGCGGTGGGGCCAGTTGTGGGCTACAGCAGGAGCGTTTGGAATCATTATCGAGCGGACATGAGAACAGACAAATGGAACGAACTGAGAGACGCGATGCTACGATCGTAACAGGTCGGTGTGGCCCATATCGAAGTATGGACGGGGAACACAAATGGGGACGTGTGGAACTGAGGCGGCACAGCCGTCGCGGAACCCTGTTGTCTGTATTTAGAGAGTCTTGTACCCGCGCAGCGGCCTTTACGCCTCCAACCTCGCGTACGGAGCGCGAGAACAAGATAAGAGGGATTACGGCGCGTACACGCGCGTAGCCCTATACACTGGCACTTTTCCCTCGCTCAGTACTTGCATGGAATAGTAAAGAAAACTGCAACTACGTGCGTGTGAAGAATCTTCCACCATACGCTGGTCATTGGCTTGCGGAGTAAACAAGTAGATGTAAATTTAATATAATCAATAATTGGTAGTACGTGCAGCTACAAAAGCTATACGTGAATGAGTAGCATAGATATTTCCAGAAGAACTGGCTTCATATTGTATGCAAGGTTCTCTCTTCCAGATGTTAGGTATTTTATGTCTGTCTCCTGTAAATGTGACCTGATACGGTGTGTAACCCACACGCCGTGACAGTAATCTACATCTCTACATCTGCATCCATACTCCGCAAGCCACCTGACGGTGTGTGGCGGAGGGTAGTTTGAGTGCCTACCGGTTCTCCCTTCTATTCCTGTCTCGTATTGTTCGTGAAAAGAAAGATTGTCGGTATGCCTCTGTGAGGGCTCTAATCTCTCTGATTTTATCCTCATGGTCTCTTCGCGAGATATACGTAGGAGGGAGCAATATACTGCTTGACTCTTCGGTGAAGGTATGTTCTCGAAACTTTAACAAAAGCCCGTACCGAACTACTGAGCGTCTCTCCTGCAGAGTCTTCTACTGGAGTTTATCTATCATCTCCGTAACGCTTTCGCGATTACTAAATGATCCTGTAACGAAGCGCGCTGCTCTCCGTTGGATCTTCTCTATCTCTTCTATCAACCCTATCTGGTACGGATCCCACACCGCTGAGCAGTATTCAAGCAGTGGGCGAACAAGCGTACTGTAACCTACTTCCTTTGTTTTCGGATTGCATTTCCTTAGGATTCTTCCAATGAATCTCAGTCTGGCATCTGCTTTACCGCCGATCAACTTTATGTGATCATTCCATTTTAAATCACTCCTAATGCGTACTCCTAGATAATTTATGGAATTAACTGCTTCCAGTTGCTGACCTGCTATTTTGTAGCTAAATGATAGGGGATCTATCTTTCTATGTATTCGCAGCACATTACACTTGTCTACATTGAGATTCAATTGCCATTCCCTGCACCATGCGTCAATTCGCTGCAGATCCTGCTGCATCTCAGTACAATTTTCCATTGTTACAACCTCTCGATACACCACAGCATCATCTGCAAAAAGCCTCAGTGAACTTCCGATGTCATCCACAAGGTCATTTATGTATACTATGAACAGCAATGGTCCTACGACACTCCCCTGCGGCACACCTCAAATCACTCTTACTTCGGAAGACTTCTCTCCATTGAGAATGACATGCTGCGTTCTGTTATCTAGGAACTCTTCAAACCAATCACACAATTGGTCTGATAGTCCATATGCTCTTACTTTGTCCATTAAACGACTGTAGGGAACTGTATCGAACGCCTTGCGGAAGTCAAGAAACACGGCATCTACCTGTGAACCCCTGTCTACGGCCCTCCGAGTCTCGTGGACAAATAGCGCGAGCTGGGTTTCACACGATCGTCTTTTTCGAAACCCGTGCTGATTCCTACAGAGTAGATTTGTAGTCTCCAGAAAGTCATTATACTCGAACATAATACGCGTTCCAAAATTCTAAAACTGATCGACGTTAGAGATATAGGCCTGTAGTTCTGCACATCTGTTCGACGTCCCTTCTTGAAAACGGGGATGACCTGTGCCCTTTTCCAATCGTTTGGAGCGCTACACTCTTCTAGCGACCTACGGTACACCGCTACAAGAAGGGGGGCAAGTTCCTTCGCGTACTCTATGTAAAATCGAACTGGTATCCCATCAGGTCCAGCGGCCTTTCCTCTTTTTAGCGATTTTAATTGTTTTTCTATCCCCCTGTCATCTATTTAGATATTTACCATTTTGTCATCTGTGCGACAATCTAGAGAAGGAACTACAGTGCAGTCTACCTCTGTGAAACAACTTTGCCGGCCGCTGGTGGCCGAGCGGTTCTGGCGCTACAGTCTGGAACCGCGCGACCGCTACGGTCGCAGGTTCGACTCCTGCCGCGGGCATGGATGTGTGTGTTGTCCTTAGGTTAGTTAGGTTTAAGTAGTTCTAGGGGACTTATGACCTCAGCAGTTGAGTCCCATAGTGCTCCGAGCCATTTGAACCATTTTTGAAACAACTTTGGAAAAAGACATTTAGTATTTCGGCTTTTAGTCCTCTGTTTCAGTACCATTTTGGTCGCAGAGTGTCTGAATTTTTTGTTTTGTTTGATCCACCCACCTCTTTGACATAAGACCAAAATTTGTTAGGATTTTACATAGAACTTTACTTTCGAGAACAAGCTCTTTTTCAGCCGTCTCTCGTAAGGACAACGGAGTTACATCGTTTTGTACCAATAAATGAAAAGCCGCCGCTAGCTTCAGCTACAGTGCAGCCCGTGTGTCACTTCGCAGCGCCTCACAACGTTTCCGCGCGCGGCCGACTCTGCAGTTGCGACCGACTATCAGCTCCTTCAGATACTGCTGCACGCCTCTCCCCTCCGCGCCTCTGTGCGCTGAGAGCTACTACGCAGCGTCTGTATCTCGTCCTCATCAAACTGGATATCACTGCTGCTCTTATCGACTCGAGCACTCTGAGATTGCAACGGCTCGGCCTAAGTACAACGTGAACTGTAAGAGCTCTGCCACATTGCTCCCGTTTCTACAGCCAGCCGTCTCCTGCCTTTCGAGACGCTAGTTACGCCGCTCCCCTGCCAACTTTACACAACTCTGCGGGACATGCTGTGAAAACCGCCTCTATGGGTTCGCCTCATCGAATCGGAGACGCTTGGCACGATGAGCTCTCTTTCTTCCACCTCCATTGTTTCAAACACAAAATGTGTATAATGCTTCTCGCAATTAATCTCCAGCTGTTCAGTGAGCAAAATACAAGCTACCGAGTATCGGACCAGACTGGAAATTGTATATACGAGCGCCATGCAGATACAGGGTATTTCAAAAATGACCGGTATATTTGAAACGGCAATAAAAACTAAACGAGCAGTGATAGAAATACACCGTTTGTTGCAATATGCTTGGGACAACAGTACATTTTCAGGCAGACAAACTTTCGAAATTACAGTAGTTACAATTTTCAACAACAGATGGCACTGCGGTCTGGGAAACTCTATAGTACGATATTTTCCACATATCCACCATGCGTAGCAATAATATGGCGTAGTCTCTGAATGAAATTACCCGAAACCTTTGACAACGTGTCTGGCGGAATGGCTTCACATGCAGATGAGATGTACTGCTTCAGCTGTTCAATTGTTTCTGGATTCTGGCGGTACACCTGGTCTTTCAAGTGTCCCCACAGAAAGAAGTCACAGGGGTTTATGTCTGGCGAATAGGGAGGCCAATCCACGCCGCCTCCTGTATGTTTCGGATAGCCCAAAGCAATCACACGATCATCGAAATATTCATTCAGGAAATTAAAGACGTCGGCCGTGCGATGTGGCCGGGCACCATCTTGCATAAACCACGAGGTGTTCGCAGTGTCGTCTAAGGCGGTTTGTACCGCCACAAATTCACGAAGAATGTCCAGATAGCGTGATGCAGTAATCGTTCCGGATCTGAAAAATGGGCCAATGATTCCTTTGGAAGACATGGCGGCCCAGACCAGTACTTTTTGAGGATGCAGGGACGATGGGACTGCAACATGGGGCTTTTCGGTTCCCCATATGCGCCAGTTCTGTTTATTGACGAAGCCGTCCAGGTAAAAATAAGCTTCGTCAGTAAACCAAATGCTGCCCACATGCATATCGCCGTCATCAATCCTGTGCACTATATCGTTAGCGAATGTCTCTCGTGCAGCAATGGTAGCGGCGCTGAGGGGTTGCCGCGTTTGAATTTTGTATGGATAGAGGTGTAAACTCTGGCGCATGAGACGATACGTGGACGTTGGCGTCATTTGGACCGCAGCTGCAACACGGCGAACGGAAACCCGAGGTCGCTGTTGGATCACCTGCTGCACTAGCTGCGCGTTGCCCTCTGTGGTTGCCGTACGCCGTCGCCCTACCTTTCCAGCACGTTTATCCGTCACGTTCCCAGTCCGTTGAAATTTTTCAAACAGATCCTTTATTGTATCGCTTTTCGGTCCTTTGGTTACATTAAACCTCCGTTGAAAACTTCGTCTTGTTTCAACAACACTGTGTTCTAGGCGGTGGAATTCCAACACCAGAAAAATCCTCTGTTCTAAGGAAAAAACCATGTTGTCTACAGCACACTTGCACGTTGTGAACAGCACACGCTTACAGCAGAAAGACGACGTTCAGAATGGCGCACCCACAGACTGCGTTGTCTTCTATATCTTTCACATCACTTGCAGCGCCATCTGTTGTTGAAAATTGTAACTACTGTAATTTCGAAAGTTTGTCCGCCTGAAAATGTACTGTTGTCCCAAGCATATTGCAACAAACGGTGTATTTCTATCGCTGCTCGTTTAGTTTTTATTGCCGTTTCAAATATACCGGTCATTTTTGAAACACCCTGTAGTCATAAATACACGTGAAAAAAAGTTAGAGAGAAATCTAAACCAGTTACATAGTGCATAACTCTGGAAGTTCCGTGAATCGAACGATGAAGATGCCTAAGAGGAGCAGCGCCAGAAAACTGTACGGAAATGCGAGAACGCCTGCAAGAGCATCCGAAAACTGTACGGAAATCCAAGAACGCCTGTTAGAGTATCCACGATTACTTCCCGAATTGGACGTCAGCTGTGAATCAAAACGAAAGTAACTAATTGCGCATAATTTAGTGAGCAAACACACCGCCGTTGGATAACACCGTTGTTGTTTTTGTTGTTGTTGTTGTGGAGTTCGGCGCTGCCTGTGCCTAGCCAGCCTACATCCGCTCTGAGCCCGCTTACTGCAGCCAAGCCTTGCCCTCCCACCTACGGTTTTCGGTCGCCACACTTCAGTCCGTTACCAACATGACGATTCCTTGGCCCCGCAGGATGTGTTCTGGCAACTCATCTCTTCTTCCGGTGAAACTGCGCCAAAAAAACTTTTCTTTCCTCGTTGTATTCAGTACCCCTGACTAGTTACCCAGTCTACCCGTTAAACGTTCAGCATTCTTCTGCAGCAACACATTTCAAAAGCTTCTACTTTCTTCTTACCTCTAGTGTTTACCGTTCACGTTTTACTTCCGTACACATCTACGCTCCAGACAAATACCTCCACAAAACATTTTCTAAAACTTAAATTTATATATGGTGATCACAAATTTCTCTTCTTCAGGAACACTTTTGTTTCTATTGCCACGGCCTGCATTTGATATGCCCTCTACTTCGGACATCGTCAGTTATTTCGCAGCCCAAACAGAATATTCAACTACTACTTTTATTCTCTCATTTCACTCAGCATGACCTGATATAATACGACTACATTCCATTATCCTTGTTGTCCTTGTTTTGATGTTTATCTGACTTTTCAAGTTACTATACATTCCGTTCAATTGTTCTTCCAAATTATTGAACGATAAACGAGTAGGGACACAAAAACCAGGGGAATTATAATTTGACACAAACCACTGAAGATGCCTCCGTAAATTGTGAGTAAAAATTTCTGGAAAAATTTAAACTGCATTTATTCACTCGTTCGCAGACATAATGTAATAAACATGATTGAAACACTAATTCCAAGTTGTCAGCGATTCAACAGCGTGAGGCGTTCTTTTTTCCTGTCACACAGCATGTCATGCAGTCGATGACGTCACGAGCCTCCTTTCTGGCGTAAGGGTGTCTCTATTGACAGGCAGTGGGCGAACACCCCTAGGATCACGTTGGATTAATTCGCAATTGCGAATAATGGTCACCATCAGCTGTAGAATGAAATGACGACGTATGGAAGCTTGGGTCTGACCGTGAATCGTGCACCGATAGCCAAATGGTACAGCCGGCACGGTAGCTCAGCGTGGTCGGTCAGAGAGCCGGTTGGCCTCTGCAATAAAAAAACTGAGTGGAAGGATCAACAAACGAACTTGAACGGATGTCACTGTGACGTCCGCAACGACAAAACACAACGATCAACAACGAACAACATGCAAAGAGGGAAACATTTTCATTGTCGTCAGTCCACTCTACAGGTGATAGTCATTGTTCGCAACTGACAATTCATCTAACGTATTTAGTAACGGATGTGGTCGCCGCAATGCATCGTCATCAGAATAGCGCAGGTACTGCAATATCGTACCCCTAGGATCATTTAGTGCGTGGACGCAACCAGATTAGCTGCAGAAAGCGCAAATTTCTTCTTTCCAATGGCGTTTGTGTCAGCAATCATCAACAAATTCGCCAGAAAGTTTGCTTCATAACTGTATGTAGGGGTGGGGGACCGCCAGACTTGTGACTGGTTCGACTCGATCCGCTCCATTTTCGTCTCGCGTGCCAAACTCTTTACCTGAGAGCAGCGCTTAAACCCAACGTTCTCCACTAGTTTTCTGATGTATCAGCCCTCGCCTACAGTTCTCGCCCTCTGCAGCTCCTTCTGTTACGGTGCATGATATTCCCTGACGTCGTAACACGCGTCCCGTCATCTCACTCATTCTTCCAGTGAGTTTATTAATTTTAATAATGAACTGCCTCAGTTGCACCGTTTACCTAGAATTTACCTAGGTTTCAGTCGGGATAACCCAACCTTCTTCAGAATAACAGTATCTTCCTTCTGAAGAAGGTTGGGTTATCCCGACTGAAACCCAGGTAAATTCTAAGTAAACGGTGCAACTGAGGCTGTTCATTGTTAAAATTAAAATTAATATTTATACAGTTGCTGAAAGGGCCGCGAAATGTTGAAGATATTTAACTTCCAGTGAGTGTTTGCAAATATACCTTTCCTCGTCGATTTACCGGAGAATCTCCTCAGCAGTGCACCAAATTTTCGGCTCCCTTCCGCAGCACCGCGCTTCAGGCACTTCGCCTCTATTCTTTAACTTTCTCCACAGTCCGTGACACACTTACATACAATGCTGAACTCCGGACGAACATTCTCAAAATTTCTTCCTCAAATTAATTCTTTAACTGTCTGATCAAAACTACCCAGACCCCTGTTAGTGGACATTAATATAGGGCGTGTCCATCGTCCGCTTTCTCTCTCCTCAGTACGTGTCTGGAACCAGAGACGGCAGTGTCGGGCTCTTGGCGATGGAGCGATCTCGGAGCTTTGACTCGACCCAGAAGCGTCCCATTCCGTTGAGATCAGGACTCTGGGCAGGTGAGTCCTTTACGGGAATGTTACTGCGCACTGGCGTCACAGAGTTGTTGTTGTTGTGGTCTTCAGTCCTGAGACTGGTTTGATGCAGCTCTCCATGCTACTCTATCCTGTGCAAGCTTCTTCATCTCCCAGTACCTACTGCAACCTACATCCTTCTGAATCTGTTTAGTGTATTCATCTCTTGGTCTCCCCCTACGATTTTTACCCTCCACGCTGCCCTCCAATACTAAATTGGTGATCCCTTGATGCCTCAGAATATGTCCTACCAACCGATCCCTTCTTCTGGTCAAGTTGTGCCACAAACTCCTCTTCTCCCCAATCCTATTCAGTACCTCCTCATTAGATATGTCATCTACCCATCTAATCTTCAGCATTCTTCTGTAGCACCACATTTCGAAAGCTTTTATTCTCTTCTTGTCCAAACTATTTATCGTCCATCTTTCACTTCCATACATGGCTACACTCCATACAAATACTTTCAGAAAAGACTTCCTGACACTTAAATCTATACTCGATGTTAACAAATTTCTCTTCTTCAGAAACGCTTTCCTTGCCATTGCCAGTCTACATTTTATATCCTCTATACTTCGACCATCATCAGTTATATTGCTCCCGAATTAGCAAAACTCTTTTACCACATTAAGTGTCTCATTTCCTAATCTAGTTCCCTCAACATCACCCGACTTAATTCGACTACATTCCATTATCCTCGTTTTGCTTTTGTTGATGTTCATCTTATATCCTCTCTTCAAGACACCATCCATTCCGTTCAACTGCTCTTCCAAGTCCTTTGCTGTCTCTGACAGAATTACAATGTCATCGGCGAACCTCAAAGTTTTTATTTCTTCTCTATGGATTTTAATACTTACTCCGAATTTTTCTTTTGTTTCCTTTACTGCTTGCTCAATATACAGATTGAATAACATCGGGGATAGGCTACAACCCTGTCTTACTCCCTTCCGAACCACTGCTTCCCTTTCATGCCCCTCGACTCTTATAACTGCCATCTGGTTTCTGTACAAATTGTAAATAGCCTTTCGCTCCCTGTATTTTACCCCTACCACCTTTAGAATTTGAAAGAGAGTATTCCAGTCAACATTGTTAAAAGCTTTCTCTAAGTCTACAAATGCTAGAAACGTAGGTTTGCCTTTCCTTAATCTTTCTTCTAAGATAAGTCGTAAGGTCAGTATTGCCTCACGTGTTCCAGTATTTCTACGGAATCCAAACTGATCTTCCCCGAGGTCGGCTTCTACTAGCTTTTCCATTCGTCTGTAAAGAATTCGTGTTAGTATTTTGCAGCTGTGGCTTATTAAACTGATTGTTCGGTAATTCTCACATCTGTCAACACCTGCTTTCTTTGGGATTGGAATTATTATATTCTTCTTGAAGTCTGAGGGTATTTCGCCTGTCTCATACATCTTGCTCACCAGATGGTAGAGTTTTGTCAGGACTGGCTCTCCCAAGGCCGTCAGTAGTTCCAATGGATTGTTGTCTACTCCGGGGGCCTTGTTTCGACTCAGGTCTTTCAGTGCTCTGTCAAACTCTTCACGCAGTATCTTATCTCCCATTTCATCTTCATCTACATCCTCTTCCATTTCTATAATATTGTCCTCAAGTACATCGCCCTTGTATAGACCCTCTATATACTCCTTCCACCTTTCTGCTTTCCCTTCTTTGCTTAGAACTGGGTTTCCATCTGAGCTCTTGATATTCACACAAGTGGTTCTCTTCTCTCCAAAGGTCTCTTTAATTTTCCTGTAGGCAGTATCTATCTTACCCCTAGTGAGATAGGCCTCTACATCCTTACATTTGTCCTCTAGCCATCCCTGCTTAGCCATTTTGCACTTCCTGTCGATCTCATTTTTGAGACGTTTGTATTCCTTTTTGCCTGCTTCATTTACTGCCGTTTAGGTTTGAGTCAGGAATCAGGCATCCTCTGGTGAAAGAAGTTCAAACAGCAGGCGAATTACGGTATAGTGATAATTTTTACTTGTGGACCGTCTGACAGCATCTGAATAAAACACAATTTTAGTGCAGGAGAATGCGATAAAATACTTAATAATGCAAGAAAAGTAATGTTAGCTTATTTCATCAGAATATTAGAAGATTGAGCAATAAGGTAGGAAAGTTCTTTACCTGTTTGCCAAATTAAAAGACTTCTGAAAAAAAAATGCATGCTATGCGTATCTGAGCACCGCATAACTACAGGGTTAGAGAAAGTAAATATTAAATATAAATGATTACGCTCTAGAATCTTATTTATGTAGAGCTAACATGGAAGTGTGTGCTTATGAATTAATACTGAAAAATGTTCACTTCTAATCGTAACTCTATATTGAACCCCAATGACAAATTTTGAACTGTGTATCAAGCATCTGGATTCCCTACTAAGCTGCCAAAACAGCAGCAAGCAGCTAATGTTATGTGGTGATCCTAATGTAGATTTTCTAAGGGATTCTGACAGAAAAAATTACGTAAAAATCTTATTGGATACTACAATTTTTTTCCCTGCTGCCTTATCCCACATTGTGCGCAGGGTCGGTAGGGTTAAGTACGGATTTGGCACGGTTAATTTTAAGGGGTGGCCAGATGCCCTTCCTGCGCCACCCCATACCGCCTGGGACGGAAATAGTGTACCCCAGCTGTCTGCGCCTAGAGTAAAGCGTGAAATAGTGTGAGTGTGTTTCAAATGTCTGCGAGTCGTGTAACTAAGGCGGGACGTGGGGACCACTCCGGTATTCACCTAGTAGGATGTGGAAAACCGCCTAAAAACCACATCCACGCTGGCCGGCACACCGGCCGTCGTTGTTAATCCGCCGGGCGGGTTCGATCGGGGGCCGGTGCGCCTACCCGAGTCCAGGAACCAGAGCTTTAGCGCTCTTTTTTTTTTTTTTTTTTTTTTTTTTTTTTTTTTTTTTTTTTTTGTCTCCTTCCTCCCCTTCAACCCATCCTTTACGCTCGCCAAGTGTTGCCTTCTCGGCCCGGCTTCTCCGCCTTTAAGAATGAATGTAACTTGATGATGTGGAAACGCGCTTCTTCTGAACGACGAACGAAGTATGCCCCTTCTGTTGCCTTTGTTTGCAACATGGCTTGAATAAAAATAAATGTAATTTCCATGGAGAAGGCAGTCTCATAATTGTTGTGGGAATGTAACTGCATCTGTAAATTTCGTTCTCCGTGCGTGGAAAAACGGAAAGAAGCATACTCATTATTCCTGATAAGTATAATTTCCTTTTTCAGAAGGTAATGAAGTAAAATAGGCTTCTTCTGCTTGATTTTACACTTAATTAACATAAATGTGTCCTCTTGTGAAAAGAAAAGAAAGAAAGACAGAAACTAAATAAATGGTGTATACCAGTTTCATCACTGTTTCCCCGAAACCAAAGTAATAGATACACATAGGCTTAATTGGTCTATACTGATGATCTTCTCTGACTACATTCTGTTGGAAATCGTCCCCCTGCTACTTGAAGTACAAACTTTAACCAAAAATCATTCGTCTAATATACGAAATGCTTGGATGTGCAATGTAAATTACGCATTTCTATTGATTACAGGATTGTTTTAGTTAAAAAGTTTGCGTAATTTTCTTTGTATTTTGTAGTACACATCAACTTGTGGTGCTCAGTTGTAAGGTATACCCAGAAGTCCTCCCTATTGCTTGATTCTTTTGTTAGGACGTAATGCATCGTTTGGCCTTTCAACCAGTTAATTGCATTTCGTTTTGTTTTAGGGTAAGGTATACCGTCAGGGGTTAAAAATTCAGCAGGCGTAACGGCGTTGGGCGTAGTTCTGCCGATGCTCGCTATCTTTTGTCTTATGTAGAGCCATATTTCTTTTACCCTGTCACACAGCAATCTATGCTCTTCGGTATCTGGTATTTTACATAATGGACACAGCGGTGACTCGGCCAATCGAATAGAGTGAAGTTTAGAGTTCGTCGTAATTTTTCTGTTTACAGCAAAGTACCAGGTCGATTTGACATACGTTGGCAAGTTCCGGCAGTGAATATTTTCCCATATTGTTTCCCAGTTATAACAAGGATACTTTTGTTCTATGTCGTTTCTGGGTTTGTCTTTCATCAAGTTATTATAAAGGTCTTTTACTTTCATGATGTCTTTCCCAGGAATCCTTGCCTGTATATAGCTGTATTCTACGAAAAAGTATTTCAAGTGGTATAGTCCGTTGGGTATGTGTTGGACATTTATAGGTGCAATGACGTCAGCAGGAGCTATTTCGTTTAACAAATGTGCAGCAAGGGTACCACTTGGCTCTTTCCAGTGTTTGTATGTGGTAGCAAGGTATAAGGCTTGCGCTTTTTTGCTGACATCGGTAAGATTTAACCCACCACATTTCGTAGGGAGCATCAGAATGTCATATTTGACTTTGAAAATACGTCCGCGGCTCACAAAGTGTCCTAGTGCAGATGCGATGCTGTTCAACAAAGTCGCAGGTGGTGGCAGAACTTGTGCTACATAATTAACTTTGGATGTGATGTATACATTTGCCACTGTTACTTTTTGAAGTTCATCGAGTTTCCTAATACTATGTGCTTGTACAGAGGCGCGTATGCTGTTAAGTAATTTTCGATAATTCGCAGCAATAGTGTGCTTGATATTTCTTTTAAAATCTATGCCGAGACATTTCATGGTTACAAGCTCGCGTAACAGATTCTGCGTTTGCGTCCCAATTCCACGGCCGATGTTGAAAATCCCCGACTTTGTTCTATTAAGTTTTGCACCAGATGCCTGTTCATATTTTGTTACTATTCGTAGTGCGCTCTGTACTTCAGCGCCATTCACGACTAGGAAGCCAACATCATCAGCGTATGCCTTGCACACGATCTTTTCTCCATGTATTTGTAGTCCTTGTAGATGTTTCATAAGGGAGGCAAGCAGGGGCTCGATGGCGATGGCGAAGAGTGCCATTGACATTGGACACCCTTGCCTAATGGAGCTGGTGACGTCAATCGGACGGCTAATGTGTCCATTGATGACAAATCTAGCTGAATTGTTTGTTAATGTATTTCTTATTACCGCAATGAATCGAGGTGGGAAGCCCATTGCGCCCATGGTGCGAAGGAGAAAACTATGGTTAACTCTATCGAAGGCTTTGTCAAAGTCGAGTGAGATGACTGCACATTTTATTTTGCAGACGTCGGCCGTTGAGATTAGGTCCCTGTAATCACAGAGGGTCTGGAGAATTCTTCTGTCTTTGCCCACACTTGTATGATAAGGGCCAGTGACGCTGGTCATTGTGGTTTTCAGCCTGCGAGCGAGGATGCGGCCAAAGATTTTGTAATCGCTGTTTAAAAGCGTAATTGGCCTCAGAGCGCTTACAGATTTCGTATTCGTAGTTTTTGGCACTAGCACTACGAGTCCCTCACGAAATTCTTTCGGGATGTCATTCGCAGGGTTTAGCAGTTCGTTGCAGATGAGAGTAAACTTGCCTTTTACGAGGCCACTGAATCTGCGATAAAATTCTGCTGGAATTCCATCTGCCCCTGGAGCCTTATTTTTCGTGCTTCCATATATAGCTTCTTCGACATCTTCTTCAGTCACTTCCGAGAGGAGAGTCTGTGCTTCCGCGTGGCATACTTTGCCCTGGAGGTTGATCATTAACTCGTCTTGAAGCTGTTCGTCAACCGGCTGACTAGACATTAAGGATTCAAAATGCTGTACGATTGCCTCTTTAATCTCTCTTTGCTTCGTCAGCTTCCTTCCATCATCAGTTGTTATTTCAGATAATATCTTGCGAGACGCCCTTTTGCTTTCACGAATGACATGATAAATGGAAGTAACCTCATGCTGGGCTATGTTCTGGGCACGCGACCTTATTTGGTAGCCTTCCAGTTGTTTACGCCGTAGTGCTAAAATTTTTGCTTTAATTTTGTTAATTCTTTCGTGGTTGTCCACAACTGTTGCATCGCACTTGTACAAATCCCTTAGACACTGAAAGTAAAATTCTATAGTTGATTTGTACCAAAAGTTTTTGTCTTTGGAGTAGTTTATGAAAAACCTCCGTATTTTAGGTTTGGCATGTTTCAGCCACCAGTCAGTGCCAGAGTTGTACGAGCTAAATTTGCTTTCACTCTCTCTCCATACCTTGTGAAATGCCTCCTGACAAGCATGGTCTTCCAGATGTGACACATTGAGCTTCCATGTGCCTCTACCTCTGAATGTCCCTTGTTTTATCAGATTGATTGTGCATATGTATGCAGCATGATCTGAAAAAACGGTAGGCCATACTTCGGACTGCAAAATAAGGTGTTTCAAATTGTGCGTTACATATATCCTGTCGAGACGGCTCGCCGAGTGACTTGTGGCGTGGGTGAAGCCAGGGGCTGCACCGTGCATATGTTCCCATGAGTCTATTAGTCGTAAGTCATTAACTATACGTTCCAGTTCAGTACACTTGTTGAAATTGGGAGTTTGGTCTTTGGCATGCAAAACACAATTAAAATCCCCTCCTACGATAAGGTGTTCATATCGAGTTCCAAATAGTGGGACAATTTCTTCTTTATAGAACTCTGTTCTGCGGTGCCTGTTACTGGATCCTGAAGGGGCATACACGTTAATGAGTCGTATTTTGTTTATTGTGGCCGCTATGCCTTTACTGTTTGGTAGTTTTACTACATCTTGGACTACTATGCCCTCCTTTGTGAGCAGAGCCGTGCCCATTTCCGCTCCATGCCCTGGGTTTGTAATGGCGTTGAAGCCAGGTACGTTACCAAGCTCAATGTCTGTCACTTCTTGTAAAAGTATAATGTCACTGTCAGAAGCGTATATAAAATCTTTTAAGTTCTGTAGTTTAAAGGAACTATGAATCTTATTAAGGTTTACTGTCGCGATTTTGTATGCTTGTAGGTCAGACATTCTTCGTTCTACTTGATCTAACTTTAAAAAAGATTCTTCGGTTTTGTCTCGCAAACGTCAGCTTTAAAACGCGTCTTAATAATATTCACCGGTAGCAAATGTTTCAGCGGTGTGTCCTTGTTCTTTAGAATGTTCGTTCGCGGAGACGTCGTCGTTGAAGATATCAGCCACCTGTGGGGCTAGCTTACAGTCTGTCTTAGTTTCTGAAATTTCTGTCATTTCAGCGTCGGGATTGTTATGGTCGCTTTCGTCTGCCCAGCTGGTTGAGGTTGTCGTCGTGGGTGGGACGAGTGAAGCTTCATGAGAGTGACTCGTTTCTTGAGGGTGATTGGATGCTTTCTTTGTTGGATTTCCTTGGACGTCTCGTTGTTCCAGCGCAGAAGGGGAACGCTCCACAGAAACTGGTGTCACTTTCGTGTTGCTACAGATCTGTTGGCTTAAGGTACTACCTATTTCCTTCGCTTTTTGTCGGAGTATGGGAGCTGTCTCCTCTGCACCTTTGCGCGCCAGCCGGCGTTTCTTATTTTTCTTCGGAGAATTGCCTCTCGACGGACTTTCTTCGGCATCCAAGTTAGTGTCGCTTTCCTGCAAGGTGTGTCGGTCTTCAGCTTCCGGCGGATCTGCTGCCTTTACAATTGCAGGCGCCTGTGTCGGTGGAACTTCAACTGTTTCCGTAGATTGGCGGGACTCTTGTAAGTCGTCAGCTCTGACGGCACTGACGTCCATCGGAATTCCAGTGTTTGGAGAATTTGTATTTGCACACGATTCAGGGGCTGAGGAGACAGTCGGCCGTTCGCGTGCCACGGCGGCGTACGTTCCCGGCAGTGTTGTCATCGCCGGTGGCCTGGCGGCCTCGCCGGCCGGCAGCTGTGCAACGCGCCGCTGTATACATTCTGCGCGAACGTGCCCAGGCTTGTTACAGGCGGCACAGGTTCGCGGTTGGTCGTCATAAATTACAATCCCTCTATATCCGCAGACATTGATGTACGACGGGATGTGCTTTTGTAACTCTACACGAAGCTGCCGGACGCCATTTAGTACTGGGAATTTATGCGCGCTTGACCATTTCTCGGCAAAGTTGCTAAGCACTTTCCCGAAGGGCGAAATTACAGCATTAATTTGGTCTGTTGTAATCTCAAAGGGTAACTCGAAGGTTCGAATCGTGCGAATGCCAAAACCAGCATGTGCAACGGTGACTTCACCAACGTTTCCATCTGAGTGCTTAAATTTCATGACACCTCCGGAAGACTCAACTATTTTCTCGCACAACTCGGAACTACGCATTTTAACAAACACGACACAAGCTACAATCGACAGGTGGATCCCAATTACATCATTAAAGGAAAGCTTCACATCTTCTTCTAACCAATTTTCTACTTCAAACGACTTGGGTCTGGCATATCGAGGATCAAAAGTAAGTTTCAACGTATCTTTTCGACTTGGTTGAGCCATCACTGCATGCTACTCATTACTTCTCGAAGCGTTCTACAACAGAGGTTTAAGCCGCAGCAAGCGCAAGACTTACCACGCGGAAGCACAGACGGCGCAGCGCACACCACACTACGTCCTACCTGCACGCCGTCCGCCGGCGAACTAGCGCTCTCGGCTGTCCTGGCGGGTGATCCTAGAATTTGTTCTCAGCAATTAATTTTCCAATAGGGGTGGGGAAAGGCAGTAGAACCGTAATTGATAATGTGTTCTGTGATACAGCTCAAAACAAGATAATAGCTATATATCCAGTAACAAATGCTCCGTCTGATCATGATAAACAGTTGGTTGGGATGAACAAGGTAGCACTTTGCAGTATAAACACTGCTCAGTGGAAAAGAGCGAGATTAATTGAGGAGTCTAGTACAAATATTCTGAAGAAAACATGAAATGTATTCGCAGTTGCGAATACGAAAAACCATCAGCTGTATATGGTAATGATGACATTGAAAGTTCTGTGGCAAAGTGGGACACCGACCAGTATTTCCCCATTTACGCGCGCGGCCGCCTTAAGCGCTCTGGCTTTCCGTGCGCGACTCACGGACAGTCCCAGACTTGCCGTACGTCGTCGTTGCTGTGTCTCAGCCTCTACTCCTACACACATTATGTAATTCCCCTACAGAGGAGGACATTTTACTCGAATGTCGCTGCCAGTTATCGCAGATAAACACGATACTGCATGCAGGCGTATCAAAAAAATGGCTCTGAGCACTATTGGACTTAACATCTACGGTCATCAGTCCCCTAGAACTTAGAACTACTTAAACCTAACTAACCTAAGGACATCACACAACACCCAGCCATCACGAGGCAGAGAAAATCCCTGACCCCGCCGGAAATCGAACCCGGGAACCCGGGCGCGGGAACCGAGAACGCTACCGCATGACCACGAGCTGCGGACGCAGGCGTATCTGAAGGAACGTTGCAGCGTTGTTCTTAACAACAGAGGAACTGCAGTATCGTATTTTGAAGAACAGTTTACGAGAGATGGCCTGGGATGAAAATTAGTATACACCGGATGCAGACAAAAATTTTGTCTGTTCCATCATAAATTCATATCTTATCTTAAATAGATTTCTGCATAAACTAACGAGATAGAACATGAAACAGCCTCGTAAAAAACCCTGCATCACTATCTTATGAAAGGAAAAGGGAACTGTATCTGTTGGCAAAAACAAGTAAAGATCTTTCAGTAGCTACACAGTACAAAAATTATTCAAAATTTCTAACAACGGAACCTCCCCATCGCACCCCCCTCAGATTTAGTTATAAGTTGGCACAGGGATAGGCCATGAAAAACTGAACACAGATCAATCGAGAAAACAGGAAGAAGTTGTATGGAACTATGAAAAAAATAAGCAAAATATACAAACTGGGTAGTCCGTGTCCAAGATAAGTCACATCAAGGTACGTGTACACTGAGGAGCACCGTGGTCCCGTGGTTACCGCGAGCAGCTACGGAACGGAAGGTCCCTAGTTCAACCCTCCCTCGAGTGAAAAGTTTTAATTTTTTATTTTCGGACAATTATGAAAGTTCATGCACTCAGACATGATCAACTTCGCTCTCCAAAATTCCAGGACATGTTCAGATTTGCTTGGACACATGCAGGATTTGACGGTCTACACACGGAAAAACTTGAAAACGTTAAAAACATATGTTTTGACAGAGCACAGGGAAAACTGTGCGACTGTGAAACTGTTGCATTAATTTGTTGCCGTTTATGTGACAAACTCTTATCTTTTCATCACTTTTTTGGGAGTGATTATCACATCCACAAGAAAACCAAAATCGGGCAAGGCAGAAGAATCTTTTTACCCATTCGCCAAGTGTGCAAGTTAGGTGGGTCGACAACATATTCCTGTAATGTGACGCACATGCCGTCACCAGTGTCGTATAGAATATTTCAGACGTGTTTTCCTGTGGAGGAATCGGTTGGTCTATGAATTTGCGATCAAATGTTTTCGGTTCCTATTGGAGAGGCACGTCCTTTCGTCTACTAATCGCACGGTTTTGGGGTGCGGTCGCAAAACACAGACACTAAACTTATTACAGTGAACAGAGACGTCAATGAATGAACGGTCAGATCGTAACTTTGCGAAAATAAAGTAAGTAAAATTTTTACTCGAGGGAGGACTTGAACCAAGGACCTCTCGTTCCGTAGTTGCTCACGCTAACCACGGGACCACGGCGCTCCGCAGCTTATATAGTCCTTGATGTTGCATATCTTACACTTTGACTACTCAGTTTGTATATTTTGCTTATTTTTTGATAGTTCCACACAACTTCTTCCTGTTTTCTCGATTGATCTGTATTCATTTTTTCAAGGCCTATCCACTGTGTCAATTTATAACTAAATCTGAGGGGGGTGCGATGGGGAGGTTCCCTTGTAAGAAAAGTTGTTGAAAATCAAGCAATATGCACATGATGTCGGACAACCGGTTCAAGTCTGTGTGGAATGTGGTGAAGCGACAGGACAGCAGACCACAGAACAGGGTAACATCATCTCTGAATAAAAGCTGACAGGTACTAGGTACGTTTAGTAATCACATCTCAAATGTAGTAAAGTATAGGGACAATCAGTTCAAGAGAAAAATGACATTAGTATGTGGTAAAAGCAACTCTCGTGAAATTTAATCATCTGGATGACTCATCCACTTCTCCTCCTGAAATTGAGGCGCCATGTCACGGATTGCGCAGCCCCTCCCGCCGGAGGTTCGAGTCCTCCCTCGGGCACGGGTGTGTGTGTTGTTCTTACAAGGGAACCTCCCCATCGCACCCCCCTCAGATTTAGTTATAAATTGACACAGTGGATAGGCCTTGAAAAACTGAACACAGATCAATCGAGAAAACAGGAACAAGTTGTGTGGAACTATGAAAAAATAAGCAAAATATACAAACTGAGTAGTCCACGTGCAAGATAGGCAACACAAAGGACAACGTTAGCTAATGAGCGCCGTGGTCTCGTGGTTAGCGTGAGCAACTGCGGAACGAGAGGTCCTTTGTTCAAGTCCACCCTCGAGTAAAAATTTTACTTACTTTATTTTCGCAAAGTTACGATCTGTCCGTTCATTCATTGACGTCTCTGTTCACTGTAATAAGTTTAGTGTCTGTGTTTTGCGACCGCACCGCAAAACCGTGCGATTAGTAGACGAAAGGACGTCCCTCCCCAATAGGAACCGAAAACATTTGATCGCAAGGTCATAGGTCAACCGATTCCTCCACAGGAAAACACGTCTGATATATTCTTTACGACACTGGTGACGGCATGTGCGTCACATTACAGGGATATGTTGTCGACCCACCTAACTTGCACACTTGGCGAATGGGTAAAAAGGTTCTTCTACCTTGCCCGATTTAGGTTTTCTTGTGGATGTGATAATCACTCCAAAAAAAGTGATGAAAACATAAGAGTTTGTCACATAAACTGCATCAAATGAATGCAACAGTTTCAGAGTCGCACAGTTTTTCCTGTGCTCTGTCAAAACATATGTTTTTTACGTTTTGAAATGTTTCCGTGCGTAGACCGTCAAATTCTGTATATGTCCAAGCAAATATGAACATGTCCTGGAATTTTGGAGAGCGAAGTTGATTATGTGTGAGTGCCTGAACTTTGATAATTATGTGAAAATAAAAAATTAAAATTTTCACCCGAGAGAAGCTTTGAACCAAGGACCTGTCGCTCCACAGCTGCTCACGCTAACCACGGGACCACGGCGCTCGTAAGGCAACAGTCTCCTTGATATTGCCTACCTTGCGCATGGACTGCTCAGTTTGTATATTTTGCTTATTTTTTTCATAGTTCCACACAACTTCTTCCTGTTTTCTCGATTGATCTGTGTTCAGTTTTTCAAGGCCTATCCCTGTGCCAACTTATAACTAAATCTGAGGGGGGTGCGGTGGGGAGGTTCCCTTGTTAGCATAAATCAGTTACTTTAAGTAGTGTGTACGTCTACTGACCGATGACCTCAGCAGTTTGGTTTCTTAGGCATTCACAAACATTTGAACATATTTTCCTTCTGAAATGACGAGAATTACGTATTCTCTTAAAGATCCACCATTGATGGTGTTTCCGACGAGCACTAAAGACCTGTTCCCGTGTGATCAGCGCTGTCTTTTCTGAAATATGTAACGCATCACAAAGTGAAGGCATTTTCCCAGATCGATTGGAATATGTCATTGTTAAAACCCTTTATAAGAAAGATGATAGGAGAGATGTCGAAAATACTGATCCGTTTCACTGTTGAGATCATTTTCCAAAATTTTTGAGATAGTCATGTATTGTAGAATAGTTTCCCACCTGAGCAAGAACAATATCCTACGTAAACCACACAGCTTGGACTGCAGAATAGTTGTTCAAGTGAGACTGCCATTTCCACATTCACTCACTAAATTTTACAAGCACTAAATACCAAAATAGCATCAGTTGTATTTTGTATTGCCTATTTAAGGCATTAGACCGTGCAAATCACCATTTATCTTCATAAACTGGGATTTTATGGAACTGATAGTATAGCCAAGCAATGTATACGTAAGAATGCAGTAATTTACCCAAAATAAATCAACTAATGTGACCAGGGGAAATTCTTCTGACTAGAGAGAAACCACGAGGCTCAATGTTAGGTCCACTGTTGTTTCTCATATATGTAAACGAACTCCCATGCAATATACAACAAGCAGAATTAGTTATTTCTCAGGTTGTCTCTAGTAATGCAGTCAATCCAAATATGGTTGTAGCAATAGAAAAATGGTACATAATGTTCTTACACATATTATTGAATGGTTTTCTACGAATGGTCTGACTCTCAGTTTCAAAAAGACACAGCATACTTCGTTCTGCGCGTCTATAGATACTACACCGAAGGTAAGTGCGAGACATGGTGACGAAATAACTAGGATATAAGCTTCAAAAATTTGAAGTGGCCATATTGATGAGAATTTTTTTGAATCACTGTAAATCCTGGGGAGGAACAGATTAATAAGGTGACGTATTTTGCGCGTTTTCATTAAAAATATCATATGGAATAATGTTGTGAAGTAACTTATCTTTAAGAAAAAAGTTTTCATTGCTTAAAAACGTGCTATAAGAATAGTACTTGCAACTCACCCATGATCATCTTGTAGGCATGTTTTTCAGGACGTGGGGTTGAGTTGGGTTGTTTTTGGGGAAAAAGACCAGACAGCGAGGTCATGGATCTCATCGGGTTAGGGAAGGAAGTCGGCCGTGCCCTTTGAAAGGAACCATCCCGGCATTTGCCTGGAGCGATTTAGGGAAATCACGGAAAACCTAAATCAGGATGGCCGGACGCGGTCAGGACTTGGGCATTTTCACTACTGCTTCACATTTTTTATTCACTATGAAATTTGTTATAAATAATCCGCTGCAGTTGAGAAGGAACAGCGATGTACATAATTACAAACACCAGAAAAAAATGGCATTCATTACCCCGCATTACAGCTGTCTGTAGCACAAACAACGGGTGCAGAATGCTGTCATTAAAATTTTTGATTACTTATCCAGTGATATGAAATGTCTGACAGACAACAAAAGTAATTTTGAAAACAAACTGAAATGTTTCTCGTTGACAACTCCTTCTATTGCGCAGAAGAACTTATGTTTTCGTAATGTGTAAAAGGTATTGGGTAGCAACTACTAAGTCAGAGATATATTTTGAAAAGAAGTTGTAAATGACCAGAATGTGCACTGTGAACGTAAAATGACTCGTTCCGCATCACTACGATTAATCGTTCAGATGATCCATGTAAGTAACTTATACAGAGCATTGCCCTTCAAATGCTTCTTCATGACAGCCAGGGTAGGTTGTGAGGCCGATACGAGAAGCAGTCACAGTCTTCGAACTGTTCCTCTACTGTACGCAATACACGGTGCTGTAACATGTGTTGACACGCTTTCGCACTGAGCGTTTTCTCAAATACAACGCGACCGCAGCCTAACCGCGAAAACCACCTCCACATGCCGCGACGCCACTTCGTCCCCCGCACTTCGCTGCTGTAACTACGCACGCTGGCGGGTGACGTCACAGACTGTGACACTGTGCAGCGTGACTCGTCATCACTCCAGTCTCTGGCTCCCCGTCACTCACTCTCCAGCGCCGTCAGTCTTCGCACCGTGTCAGGCGTTGTTCAGCGTCGACTACAGCAGTGTGTGTGTGGGTGTGGCTGCGATACCACCGTACCCAGGGGCCGCAGTAAGGGGGTGAGGGGGTGAGGGGGCCTGCAGAGGGACGGGGGCGGGGCTCCACTCCCATCAAAATCTCAACTGCCTGTCTAAAAAGAATCATACAAGGTACATTCATCATCATAAGATGTGACCGAAAATATGAAAACAAATTTCTTAGTTTGTTACATCCACTGTCTTAATAAATTAGCATAAATCAGGAATGAGATTTTCACTCTGCAGCGGAGTGTGCGCTGATATGAAACTTCCTGGCAGATTAAAGCTGTGTGCCGTACCGAGACTCGAACTCGGGACCTTTGCCTTCCGCGGGCAAGTGCTCTACCATCTGAGCTACCCAAGCACGACTCACGCCCCGTCCTCACAGCTTTACTTCTGCCAGTACCTCGTCTCCTACCTTCCAAACTTTACAGAAGCTCTCCTCCGAGGAGAGACGAGGTACTGGCAGAAGTAAAGCTGTGAGGACGGGGCGGCGTGAGTCGTGCTTGGGTAGCCCAGTGGTAGAGCACTTGCCCGCGAAAGGCAATGGTCCCGACTTCGAGTCTCGGTCCGGCACACAGTTTTAATCTGCCAGGAACTTTCAGCATAAATCATCTTTCCAAAAGGTCATATATAGCGGATGGGTGTCGTGATTCACATTTTCTCGTTGAACAGAAGTGTTCTGCGGTCTCATGTAATTATAGAACATCCATTTCAAATCCAGCAGAAAAATTAAGTCATTGCGTAGATGCACAATACGTTATGTTCCTTTTGACATAAAAGTTCCGTCTGTTCATAAACTCTGTATACGCGGAGTCGCGTAGAATTTTTTTGAGCACTATAATAGGTGGTTTACTTCAAAAACATTCGTGCGCTGTGAGATACACGCACCCCTCGCCCCTTCCTTCTTTTGCTCGCTGCTTTTATTGCTTGTCTATTGTTATGGACTGGAGCTGTCAATTCGTGAGACAGTATTGTTTAGAGCGTTGTAGTGTACAGTTCAAATGTTCAAATGTGTGTGAAATCTAATGGGACTTAACTGCTAAGGTCATCAGTCCCTAAGCTTATACATTACTTAACCTAAGTTATCCTAAGGACAAACACACACACACCCAGACCCGAGGGAGGACTCGAACCTCCGCCGGGACCAGTCGCACAGTCCATGACTGCAGCGCCTAAGACCGCTAGGCTAATCCCGCGCGGCAGTAGTGTACAGTATACATTCCTGGAAATTGAAATAAGAACACCGTGAATTCATTGTCCCAGGAAGGGGAAACTTTATTGACACATTCCTGGGGTCAGATACATCACATGATCACACTGACAGAACCACAGGCACATAGACACAGACAACAGAGCATGCACAATGTCGGCACTAGTACAGTGTATATCCACCTTTCGCAGCAATGCAGGCTGCTATTCTCCCATGGAGACGATCGTAGAGATACTGGATGTAGTCCTGTGGAACGGCTTGCCATGCCATTTCCACCTGGCGCCTCAGTTGGACCAGCGTTCGTGCTGGACGTGCAGACCGCGTGAGACGATGCTTCATCCAGTCCCAAACATGCTCAATGGGGGACAGATCCGGAGATCTTGCTGGCCAGGGTAGTTGACTTACACCTTCTAGAACACGTTGGATGGCACGGGATACATGTGGACGTGCATTGTCCTGTTGGAACAGCAAGTTCCCTTGCCGGTCTAGGAATGGTAGAACGATGGGTTCGATGACGGTTTGGATGTACCGTGCACTATTCAGTGTCCCCTCGACGATCACCAGTGGTGTACGGCCGGTGTAGGAGATCGCTCCCCACACCATGATGCCGGGTGTTGGCCCTGTGTGCCTCGGTCGTATGCAGTCCTGATTGTGGCGCTCACCTGCACGGCGCCAAACACGCATACGACCATCATTGGCACCAAGGCAGAAGCGACTCTCATCGCTGAAGACGACACGTCTCCATTCGTCCCTCCATTCACGCCTGTCGCGACACCACTGGAGGCGGGCTGCACGATGTTGGGGCGTGAGCGGAAGACGGCCTAACGGTGTGCGGGACCGTAGCCCAGCTTCATGGAGACGGTTGCGAATGGTCCTCGCCGATACCCCAGGAGCAACAGTGTCCCTAATTTGCTGGGAAGTGGCGGTGCGGTCCCCTACGGCACTGCGTAGGATCCTACGGTCTTGGCGTGCATCCGTGCGTCGCTGCGGTCCGGTCCCAGGTCGACGGGCACGTGCACCTTCCGCCGACCACTGGCGACAACATCGATGTACTGTGGAGACCTCACGCCCCACGTGTTGAGCAATTCGGCGGTACGTCCACCCGGCCTCCCGCATGCCCACTATACGCCCTCGCTCAAAGTCCGTCAACTGCACATACGGTTCACGTCCACGCTGTCGCGGCATGCTACCAGTGTTAAAGACTGCGATGGAGCTCCGTATGCCACGGCAAACTGGCTGACACTGACGGCGGCGGTGCACAAATGCTGCGCAGCTAGCGCCATTCGACGGCCAACACCGCGGTTCCTGGTGTGTCCGCTGTGCCGTGCGTGTGATCATTGCTTGTACAGCCCTCTCGCAGTGTCCGGAGCAAGTATGGTGGGTCTGACACACCGGTGTCAATGTGTTCTTTTTTCCATTTCCAGGAGTGTATTTGGAGCTTCAAATGGTTCAAATGGCTCTGAGCACTATGGGACTTAACATCTGAGGTCATCAGTCCCCTAGAACTTAGAACTACTTAAACCCAATTACCCTAAGGACATCACACACATCTATGCCCGAGGCAGGATTCGAACCTGCGACCGTAGCAGTCGCGCGGTTCCGGACTGAAGCGCCTAGTACCGCTCTGCCACCGCGGCCGGCATATTTGGAGAGTGGCTGTGGTCAGTAAGTGGGGTGACACGGTTTATTATAATGAGTTAGTGTCTAATTCATATTTGAGTTTCATTTCTGATATTCACGATTCGAAATGGAATCTCGCCGTGTCAGAAAGTTTGCCAGTGGTGCCAGCAAAAGAAAAGTACAGAAAAAAAGTAGCTGGATTTCTGAAGAAACTGCCAAAAAATGACTTCGTACTTTATGAAGAAGACTACTCCATTGGTGACGTTAGTGAAATTTGTACTGAACCAGAATCTCCTGCACGTGTGCCTCGTTCTTTAACGAATTTTTGACAAGTTCCGGTGAATCTGATGTTGTTGTGCAACAGTATTGTCTCCGTCACGCAGTGTTGAATGCAGGTGTTAAACTAGGCGATCGTGAAACAGAAACCGGTGACACGTACTGTCCGCTGAATTAGTGAAGTCGCCAATATTCGGGAAACATCCGTCGAAATGGAAAACTATTAAAAACGAATTTGTGGGACTGTAACGCGAAAGGTTTTAGACTATTTTAAGAACAATTGAGATGATGTAAGTATATCTGACCGCGTCTACGTATCATAAAAAAGGTACGCAGCCAACAACTGGTTCTTTAGAAAACTGCTAAATGCGGAGATAAAAGAAAGAAAATGGCTTCTGTGTTCTGAATAAACAGCAAATCTGTTTTGTATTTCTTGTAAATTATTCACTGACAGCATGGACTTAAACAACATGCGTACTCCATTTTCAACATGTGGATTTTTTAACTGAAAGAATGAGGAAAGAATAAGTGACTTCTCATGAAAACAGTACTTATAATCGCAAAAATTCTGTGGCATGACATCTGCGATCGAAGAATGAGGGACATACAGATAGTCAACTGCTGCATATGATTAAAATGGAGGATCATGAGGAAGAAGTGCTTCGGCGCGTTGAAGGAGCAGTTAAACATTTGGATAGTTGCTTTTCACGGTGATAGCGAAATTTTTGTATCCCCAAATAATGGTTGGTTGGATTATTTGGGGAGCGGGTACCGAATAGGGAGGTCACTGGTCTCATCGGGATAGGGAAGGACGGGGAAGGAGGTCGCCCGTGCGCTTTCAAAGAAATCATCCCGGCATCTGCCTGAAGCTATTTAGGGAAATCACGGGAAACCTAAATCAGGATGGCCAGCGCGGACCTGAACCGTCGTCCTCCCGGATACGAGTCCAGTGCGCTGACCACTGCGCCACCTCGCTCGCCCAAATAATGGTAACTATTTAGGTTTCCTTGGATTAATTAATCGTTTTGACCTATTTTTGAAACAACGCATCCAAGGAATTGAATTCATTAGCAATTTCTGTGCCCTGTCTTTCGCGCTTACCTAGCCCGAAACAGCGCAGAGGAATCCTTAGAATCAGTAGATGTCTTCCAAGTTTGATAAGAACTGTAAGACTTTTCTGTAGCTTCTACTCATCGTTGACACATTCTTGTGAAGAATAATGGGCGACGTAAGACATTGTCCGATAGACCTACTAGATAGTCGTGCCGTGAGGAAGCAGTTTCGGCTGTTCGACAGATTTTCGATGCCGTTTACGTATAACTTGAAGAAATTGCCAAGAACAAAGAAGAAAAGTCAGACACCAGAAATGAGGCCGAACCGCTTCGGAAGAAGCTAAAGAAACTGAAGACAGCTACATTAGAACAAAAAGTATTTTGAATGGACTTAATTAGCGGATGTCAAGCTTTGCAGTCATTGTTTCCGTTTTTCAACCGTGTTAGGGAAAATTTTAATGAATATGACGAACAAAGTAGGAGCTTAAGTGAGCCTTTGTGCCAAGAATTTAGCGACGAAAAGAAACGAAAATAAGATGAAGATTCTCTGCTGGAGAAAAATTAGAAGAATTGAGTGGATATGATGAATTTTCTGTGGCACTTATTACAGCTGCTGGTAAACTAGAAGCAGAAGTAAGAAAACGAGGAATAAGGTATTGCGAAATAGTCGATCTCTTTCGACTTTTAACAAACAATATAATGAAGCAAGAAGCTAAAAAATTACTAACGGAAACGCCAAAACTTCGTGAAAAATACCGAAGTGACCTCGATGAAGAAAGTTTTGGTTCTGAAATTCTTCATTTTAGTGAATATTTGAAGTGTTCCCTCGAAAAACATTTTACCAGTCGCATTATATAAATTAACGTTTGATCATTATCTTGGTGATGTTTTCCCAAAAGTAACAGTCGCTTACCGAATTTTCCTCTCAATACCAATCGCGAATTGTGAGTCAGAGAGAATTCTCCAAAGCAGCCCTCATCAAAAACCAATTACGTGCTACGGTGCAACAAAAACGGACTTCCGCTCTCTCCTCGTTATCAGTTGAATGTCTTTTGATATGAAGTACGTGGCTAGCCTCATTTTTTCGATTCCTAGCAACTTTCGCCCATTTTTTAGTTTTCTCGTAGCCCTCATAGTCTGTTTGTTTCTGTGCTTACTAGACTGTTCAGTGTATTCAACAGGTGCTGCAGTTATTTCTCACCGTTACGTAGGATAGCAATGTCGTCAGCTAATCTTATCACAGATACCCTTTCACCCTGAAACTTAATCTCACTTGCGAACATTCCTGTACTCGACAGTAATGCACACATTTTGGAGGCGAAGCCTTACATTCTTTGCGAGTCCGAGAGAGAACTGCCCGCAACGGCGTTCTTCAGGCCTTCCTCTGTGTAGGCGTTCTTGCTTGCGCCGAATTGTTTTCTATCCAAGAGTTGCAAAGCTCTGGCAAGTCCTGGTATTGTGTTCGTACAGTCCGTTACTCCTAATGTGATACCGTTGTAGATTACATCGTAAAGTCGTGCGGCTGCCTGCGGATGAAGCTGCTGTACAAGGCCGAGCGGGTGTAAAAGAACTGTATGAGGACAGAGGATGAAAGAATTTCTGTTTGAGGGGATGAGGTGCTGCTAGGTATAAATGTGGAACGGTTCCACGTGTTATTCTTTAGAACCGCTCTAGTGTTTGGGATTCCAGTCGGGCCGGATTAAAGGAAGACACCGAAGCACATAAGCGGCGTGCTGCCAGATTTGCTACAGTCGGTTGTTCGAGTAGTACGACAGAATTACGAAATGCTCCATGAGATTTGATGAGAATCCTCGTAGGGAAGAAGACGGACGGTCTTTTCGGAAAACGCCACTGAGGATTTTGAGACAGTCACTACTTGCGCCAGGCTGCAGAAGGATGACACTCCCTGCAACATTCATCTCCCGAAAGGACCCTACATACAGGAGAACCACTGTTACCTGGCTGCGTCTGTGAGTGGAAGGGGGAAGGAGTGACTAGAAGTTGCACGAGCGCCTGTTACCGCGCCGTGTACGTGGATGCAGACGTAATTCATCCAGCAGTGAGACGGTTCGCAAAACACTCGGTCCACCGCTTCTTCACTACAGCCCGTCGATCTGGCACCCCCTGTCAGTTGGCGTCAATAGGCGGTGCTGAGAACGTTCAGCGTGTTTATTGAGCGAACGTTCATCAAACTCCAGTAGCAGACGTGCAGCACAGACAGGGCTAGTGTTCGAATATCGTGAGCGTGTGTTCCGAGAACCTTCGGGCGACGTGGGCTGTCTGGTCAGAAGTATACGGACAACCCTATGTAACGAGGAGGAACTGAGCGCCAGGTGCCACTGGACATACGGCCCTGTCCTGCCAGTACAACAGAAGGCATCGTAGTACAGGGGGTGTCAGTAGAGATGCAGCAACGGCAGGAGAACTCAGGGACTTCGAACGTGGACCACTCACTGTATGTCCGCTGACTAAGCAATGCATCAGGCACTTTTAAGCCCTTTTACAGTCGCCCAAGTCCACAGACGCTGATGTGATTGTGAAGTGTAAATGCGAAGGAACGAGTGTAGGCAGAGCTGACAATCAGCCGGACAGGGACCGTCGAGCGTGGCGCATGGTGGTTGTGAAAAATTAGACTGGGCGTGTGGAGTCGAAAACAGTGCGGTACAGTGCTCGAACGGTTTCTCATAAGCCACACTTTTCTGCAGTCGGTGCTTAACGACGCGTGTGGTGGTGTGAACGGTGACACCACTGGACAGTGGACGACGGGAAACAAGTGATACGGAGTGATGGGTCACGCCATACCGTTTTACAATGTGATGGAACAGTTCGGGTTTCCCGAATGATTCGGGAACGTAACCTACCATCACGCGTAGGGCCAACAGTGAAGTACGGAGGAGATACTGCGATGGTTTTCTCGGTTAGGGTGTGGTCCCGTTACTGTGCTTAAGAGAAAGCTAAATGCGGAAGCACATGAACACCTTTTACAGCATTGTGTATAGCGTCATTAGAGGAACATTTCAGAGGCAATGATTGTATCAACATGACAGTCCACATCTACAGTTACATACACACTCCGCGAGGTACTGTACGGTGCACGACGGAGGGTACTTTGTACCACTGCTAGTCATTTCCTTTCTTGTTCCGATCGCTCACAAAGCGTGAGAAAGCGAATGTCTGTATGCCTCCACTTGAACTTTAAATTCTCGTATGTTGTCGTCGTGGTCCTTACGCTAAATGTATGTTGGCGGCAGTAGAATCGTTCAGCAGTCAGCTTGAAATGCCGGTTCGCTAATTTTCCTTCTCATTGTTCCTCATAAAGAAGATCGCCTTTCCTCCAGCGATTCCTGTTTGAGTTTCCGAAGCACCTCCTTAGCACTTGTGTGTTGTTCGAACCTACCGGTAACAAATGTGGCAGGCCGCCTCTGAACTACTTCGATGTCTTCCTTTAAACCGACCTGTTGCGGATCCCAAACACTTGAGCAGTACTTAAGAGTACGTCGCACTAGCGCCCTATATACGGTCCCTTTTACAGCTGAATCGCACTGCCCCAAAATCCTTCCAAAAAACCGAAGTCGACCAGTCGTTTCCGCTCCCACAACTCTCACTTGCTCGTTCCATGGATCATGTCATGATCCAGCATCTGTGAGGGAACGGTTTGTGGACAGTAGCATTCCTGAACTGGACGGCCCTGCCCGGAGTTCCGCCGTGAACGTAATGGAACACCTGTGGTACGCGTTAGATCGTCGACTTCATTCCAGCTCCCAGCGCTTGACATCTCTTTCTTCGCTAGTTTCAGCTGCTGAGGAAGAACGGGCTGCCATTCCTCCAGACATTGAGACATCTCGTCCAAAGTGCTCCCAGCAGAGTTCGAGCTGTCATGAAGGGTGGACACACCCCGTTTTGGTGTCCACTGACAGATGTTCAGGTACATTAATCACTCTGCAGCATAGTATGCGTAGTTCTGAAACTTCCTGGCCGATTAGAACTGTGCGCCGGACCGGGAGCTCGTCCTGGCGGGCGGTGCAGTCAGCAGCTGGGCAGTCGGCGCACGACGGCCGCCTCAGCGTCGCTGCCCGGCAGCGAACCCCAGCCCCCTTCCCCACTCCACCTCCCGCACCATTCGCACAACTGAGGGTGTGGAAGCTCGTCCGGCAACAGCACTGAGGTTCCCAGTTCGAGTCCCGCCACGACACGCAGTTTTAATTTGGTGGTAACCGTCAGGAAACATATTATACCAGAAACATGTCACCCGAAACGAGCGGCAACGAAAAAATGAGAGAAATTGAAGCTGGTACGGAGGTTTGGGAGGATCAGTTCGGGCCCCCAAAGATACGTGTAAACACGACAGCTAATTCTGATCTTAGAAGGCAGAGCGAAGAAAGGTGCGAGTAAGTTTATAAAATTTGTAGGTTTACAATACGTTTTCGATAGTGTTTGCTGTAATACACTCATCGAAAATTCTGAAGTTAGCTGCGATAAAATAAAATGAGAGAATGGTTATCTACTACTTGTATAGACACCACAATGAGCTTATAAGAGTCGAAAGCCATGGAAGGGGAGCAGTACTTGAGAAGGTAGTGAGACAGGGTTGTGACCCAACCCCCACGAGGACTGAGGAAAAAGGAAATATGACAGCCGGCCTCTGTGGCCGAGCGGTTCTAGGCGCTTCAGTCCGGAACCGCGCTGCTGCTACGGTCGCAGGTTCGAATCCTGCCTCGGGCATGGATGTGTGTGATGTCCTTAGGTTAGTTAGGTTTAAGTAGTTCTAAGTCTAGGGGACTGATGACCTCAGATGTTAAGTCCCATAGTGCTCAGAGCGATTTTTGAAATATATGACAGCTTTGAACATGGCTGACGTTTGCAGCAACCGTATACACAAATTTGAAAAATATGTAAAAATCAGCCAATCGGTTGCATAGGTTTTCTATATACCTTGACCAGGTTTCGTCACCTCTAAGGGTGACTTCATCAGACGTTAAGGTAATTACATGAAGAACATATGGTCCAAGATGTACAGTGATTTAAGAGCCGAGTTACTCAAGTCATACATTAAAATAAAAACACAGTGTTCTTCAAAAGGTCTGACATTAAAACATAAATAACACCGGTGTGGTGTGGTGTGAGGAGACTAATATATGACAGAAATTGACTAAAGGAAGAGATAGGTAGATGCGACACGTCCTGAGGAAGAAAGGCATTGCGAATTTGGTGATGGACGTAAGTATGTGTGTGTGTTGTGTCGAAAGACACGGACGCTTGACTACAGTAAGCATCTCTCTAACAAGGGAACCTCCCCATCGCACCCCCCTCAGATTTAGCTATAAGTTGGAACAGTGGATAGGCCTTGAAAAACTGAACACAGATCAATCGAGAAAACAGGAAGAAGTTGTGTGGAACTATGAAAAAAATTAGCAAAATATACGAAATGAGTAGTCCACGTGCAACATATGCAACTTCAATGCTGACGCGCAGCCAGGAGCGCCGTGGTCTTGTGGTTAGCGTGAGTAGCTGCGGAATAAGAGGTCCACGGTTCAAGTCCTCACCCGAGTGAAAAACTTACTTTCTTTATTTTCGCAAAGTTATGGTCTGTCCGTTCGTTCATTGACGTCCCTGTTCACTGTAATAAGTTTAGTGTCTTGTGTTTTGCGACCGCACCGCAAAACCGTGCGATTAGTAGACGAAAGGACGTGTTTCTCCAATGGGAACTGAAAACATTTCATCGCAAGGTCATAGATCAACCGATTCCTCCACAGAAAAACACGTCTGATATATTCTATACGATACTGTTGACGGCATGTGCGTCACATGACAGTAATATGTTGTCGACCCACCTAACTTGCACACTTGGCGAATGGGTAAAAAGATTCTTCTACCTTGCCCGATTTAGGATTTCTTGTGGATTTGATTATCACTCCCAAAAAAGTGATCGCATCGGAAGGACAGATAATAATTGTCTGGAAACAAAAAATTAAAATTTTCAGTTGCGGGAAGACTTGAACCGTGGACCTCTAATTCAGCAGCTACTCACGTTAACCACAAGACCACGGCACTCCTGGTTGCTTGTCACCCTTGAAGTTGCATATGTTGCACGTGGACTACTCAGTTCGTATATTTTGCTAATTTTTTTCATACTTCCACACAACTTCTTCCTGTTTTCTCGATTGATCTGTGTTCAGTTTTTCAAGGCCTATCCACTCTGCCAACTTATAACTAAATCTGAGGGGGGTGCGATGGGGAGGTTCCCTTGTAAGTTGTAGCGGTGACAGCAGCGTCAGGCCGGTCGGACTGAAGACCACAACAACGCACAGGGCTGCCGGCCGTCGTTCTTGCCGCGCAGGATTCGCGACTGGAACAGGAGAGGAGGACCAAGGTGCGGGACACACGCGGTCACGGTAAGGGGGCCTGCCGAGTATAGATTTTGGTGGTCCCGAGGAGGTTCGCAGTGTTTACGTCGCGGCCAGACCACATGAGTCGCGGCGTTTATATTTGTGTCGCGTGGCGCGTGACGCAGCGGCTGCGCTGCGCTGCGGCGGCGACTCGCCCCATAAAGCGATAAACGGCCGCCGATTGGAGGCGCCGTTTGTTTAGGCCCGCCGTGTTGTGTCTGCGTCCGCAAATACCCGGCCAGCCCGCGCCACCTGGCGGACCGCGGCCGCGGCGGCGCCTTCGGTCGCGTGCCGCGTCGCGTCGCATCGTCTTCTGCGCCACGGGTTCTGCTCGCCGCCGCTTCTGTTCCGTCTGCCCGTCTACTTTCGTTGCCATTCCTTCGGACCGCTTTCTCGGTGAGACGTAATCACGTGCGTCCGCAAGTGGGGAAACGGAAGAGGGGCCACCATCTCCCTCCTGGACACGGGAGTACGGAACATTAATTCTTTACAAAATTCTCACTCACTTCTAACGGTGATTGTCAGCGATTCCGTGGCGCAACCTGAAACAGCGTGGCCTTAGCAGTCACTGCACGATTTGGGAATGTTTGGTCGTGACTCTGTCCACAGAAAATTGTCACCGTTTTGGTTTAGCAGCTGTACTGGAGTCGAGGTGATGCGAGTACGTCCAGAGCAGACTCAAAACACAGGCAGTGTTTCCAACGACGGAGTGTACATTTCTGCGGCGCGTTCAGTGCTTCCAACTACTGACACTGCTTCTCTATGCCCTTCCACCATCTTCCTCGCCCTCCACCATTCGCGGCAGGACGACTCGGCACTGCCAGATCCTGCGACTGTGAGATCTCACACGCAGTCCGTGAGAGGTGTACGGGACAGCCGACGCGTTCCCGACTCTTTGTAGAACACGCTGTGGTGGACCACTGCGTCCATACCAGTCGCTCTGTGCCGTATGACAGTGTCGAAATTTTAGTGGCCACATTATCATTACCTGAGCCGAAACAAGGCCCCGGGAGTAGACAACGTTCCATTAGAACTACTGACGGCCTTGGGAGAGCCAGTCCAGACAAAACTCCACCATCTGGTGAGCAAGATGTATGAGACAGGCGAAATACCCTCAGACTTCGAGAAGAATATAATAATTCCAATCCCAAAGAAAGCAGGTGTTGACAGATGTGAAAATTACCGAACAATCAGTTTAATAAGCCACAGCTGCTAAATACTAACACGAATTCTTTACAGACGAATGGAAAAACTGGTAGAAGCCAACCTTGGGGAAGATCAGTTTGGATTCCGTAGAAATGTTGGAACACGTGAGGCGATACTGACCCTACGACTTATCTTAGAAAATAGATTAAGGAAAGACAAACCTACGTTTCTAGCATTTGTAGACTTAGAGAAAGCTTTTGACAATGTTGACTGGAATACTCTCTTTCAAATTCTGAAGGTGGCACGGGTAAAATACAGGGAGCGAAGGGCTATTTACAATTTTTACAGAAAGCAGATGGCAGTCATTTGCGAATGTTTCGGCTTTTGTTGTTGTCGTCTTCAGTCCTGAGACTGGTTTGATGCAGCTCTCCATGCTACTCTATCTTGTGCAAGCTTCTCCATCTCCCAGTACCTACTGCAACCTACATCCTTCTGAATCTGCATGGTGTATTCATCTCTTGGTCTCTCTCTACGATTTTTACCCTCCACACTGCCCTCCAATACTAAATTGGTGATCCCTTGATGCTCAGAACATGTCCTACCAACCGGTCTCTTCTTTTTGTCAAGTTGAGCCACAAACTCCTCTTCTCCCCAATCCTATTCAGTACCTCCTCATTAGTTATGTGATCTACCCATCCAATCTTCAGCATTCTTCTGTAGTACCACATTTCGAAAGCGTCTATTCTCTTCTTGTCTAAACTATTTATCGTCCATGTTTCACTCCATACATGGCTACACTCCACACAAATACTTTCAGAAACGACTTCCTGACACTCAAATCTACACTCGATGTTAACAAATTCCTCTTCTTCAGAAACGCCTTCTTTGCCATTGCTAGTCTACATTTTATATACACTCTACTTCGACCATCATCGGTTATTTTGCTCCCCAAATAGCAAAACTCATTTACTACTTTAAGTGTCTCATTTCCTAATCTAATACCCTCAGCACCACCCGACTTAATTCGACTACATTCCATTATCCTCGTCTTGCTTTTGCTGATGTTCATCTTATATCCTCCTTTCAAGACACTGTCCATTCCGTTCAGCTGCTCTTCCAAGTCCTTTGTTGTCTCTCACAGAATTACAATCTCATCGGCGAACCTCAAAGTTTTTATTTCTTCTCCATGGATTTTAATACCTACTCCGAATTTTTCTTTTGTTTCCTTCACTGCTTGGTCAATATACAGATTGAATAACATGGGGGAGAGGCTAAAATCCTGTCTCACTCCCTTCCCAACCACTGCTTCCCTTTCATGCTCCTCGACTCTTATAACTGCCGTCTGGTTCGTGTTCAAATTGTAAATAGCCTTTCGCTCCCTGTAGCGTGGGACTAAAAACTCCAATTGCTCAGTTTTGGCAATCAGACCAGCTAGCTTTGCCACTCTCCGATTACTTGCTGCGGTAGCTAGTCTCGCTTTTGGTCCCATGTACGATTTCGTGTGGTGCAGTTGAGGACGTCCGGATCTCGACATCTGCGTGCACGCTTCACCACTTAGACCTGAGGTTCAGACAAGCGTGTGTTTTTTAACAGGAGAGTAGCTAGTGCTGCAAGCAAGCGATGGACGCCTCGGGACGGTTTGCTCTGCTCGAGCAGTGGAAAGAAGCAGCTCGCTATATATATATAGCGCCCGTGCTGGCGTGCCTTGTCTTATGTGTGAGTGAGTTACGTAAGGTAAAGGACGCTGAGAGGCAGTGTGGGCGAGCGGAGTGGGTCCCGTGGGGCTGGCGGAGATTGCTGGGGGTCTGTCGGGTGCGTGGACGTGCGCGCGCGCGCGCGCGCACGTGTGTGTGTGTGTGTATGTGTGTGTGTGTGTGTGTGTGTGTGTGTGTGTGTACGCGTGTGTGTGTCTGCGGACGGTGGGGATACAGGGGCTTTGCTGTGGCCCTGCTGTCCTGATACCTTACTTAAGCCGTCGGAACACGGACCGTGCATCCGAACGTTGAGCGTTGAGCGTGCCTAGTTTCTGACGCCACAGCGTGGAATAGCACGTTCGGGGGTCTTTCCAAACGTGCAGAGCAATATCTGGCCTGTCAGATATTCTGGGCGTGCGTCTGAGCGTTGACCAATGAGATGGCACAACGCCACTACGTCACACGCACGCCGGTTGTGAGGCGCCATATTGGCAGTCATTTCAAGCTTATATGTATATATGCCGTTTCTGAGCACCAGCAATTTGAGAAGCACTGGAAAACCCGTTGTTAGTTGTGTGATTCGTTCCAATAAGATAATGAGAAACATCATATTCGTGGCAAAAGAATTATTGCAACTTGCGTATTATGGGAGTAGGCTATTCGAAGGCAGCGGAACACTGAAGATCCACCCAAAACGCATTGTTCTTGGTACAATTTGTAATAATTAAATTTCAATTAGTAACATAATTATATACGATAACGTTTTTAGCAAGACGTAATACAATATGAATATGTAAGCCGGCCGCGTTGGTCTCGCGGTTCTAGGCGCGCAGTCCGGAACCGTGGGACTGCTACGGTCGCAGGTTCGAAACCTGCCTCGGGCATGGATGTGTGTGATGTCCTTAGGTTAGTTCGGTTTAAGTAGTTCTAAGTTCTAGGGGACTTATGACCACAGCAGTCGAGTCCCATAGTGCTCAGAGCCATTTGAACCATTTTTTATGAATATGTAGGAAGAGCTTGTTATTGGTTTAGCGTAATGAGTAGCGTCTCTGTCCAGTATTGTGTATATGTTGGGGTGATGATTGCGTCATCATACTTTCAAATTTTTTTTCCTAAGATTCGCGTTTTTCGCCATACTTTATTATTAGTTTAATATAAGTATATGCTATAATATTTGATGTTATGTAAATATAAGTTCACCTTTTTTTGAGGGGTGACTTTGTTCGATTCGCTTAATCTACAGAACAGATTGCGCTATTTATAGAAAGATATTTTGCTCCTTTTCTTTTACGTTTCGTAATTCACATGTTGCAAAGATTCTGCTACTGGGTAGGAACAGTGATCAAGTAAGACTGACCTTGGAGTTTTACTAAAATGTGGGAATGATGAAATAATGTTTATCTTATGTGGAGAAGTATTCCAAATTTGTACCGCACTGTTTGTAATGGAACTTTTATAAGCCTGTGTCCTTATTGATTGGACATGATACTTTCCTTTTCGTGGACGATGGAGGAAATGTGCGTTTTAATAGAGCTAACGTGGGAATTTTACGCGAGCCCGTTGAGTAAACAGTGTGATTTACGAACTAGAAACATCCCTCAACTGCCGCTGGAGTGCGTTGCGATCGCGTATACCACGTTGGGGCCCACGTACCGTATGCACAAGTCGCATCGTTCTTGAGCGTTCAGCAGCACGTTGAACTTTGCACGCTCAACGTTAAAGTTCGACAGCACGGTCCGTGTGCCGACGGCTTTACCAGCAGCTCGGCAACGGGTTTTTGCCATTAACAACGTGTAAAGAAAGCGTCCCTAGCGTTTTCTTGTGATCAAGGACTGGCGTTATTTTCGGTATCATCACAGAGTGCAGATAAGAGTCAGGTGATGCTGAACGAATCAGATTAGAAAATGAGAGGCTGGAAGCAGGATAGGAGCTTCGCTACTTGGCGAACGAGATAACGCACGATGGCAGAAGTAAAGTCGGTACGTAATGCAGACGAAATGCGTATAATAAAGGACATTCGGAAAAAGAGTACTGTATTTGTCGAATATTAATTCAAGTGTCGGAAAGATTTTTTCAAAAGTATTTGTCTGGAATGTAACACGAAGTCACTCTTATTTGGTATCCTAACTGTGCCCATTCACAAAACAAAAACTTTTGCAAACTCCTTCTCAGTTGCCGCTGTCCGCCTCTGGAACAAACTGCCCCTTACCTTGCGCAAAATTCAATCCCCTGCTGATTTATAAGAAGAAGTTGAAGCATTTCCTACTATCATCCTCATAATGTTTTCCACAAAATTAATGTACAAGGCCAATCCTCTCCTCTAGGAGAGCTAGTGTCTCCTATCTTGTTCCTTTCTCTTCTTCCTCTTCGTCTATCTCTACTAACCACGCAATCTTCGTTTCGTTTATATTTCCTTAATTATGCTTCATCATGTCTCTATTCTTCTCCTCCCTTCACCATCAGTCTCCCTCACACTCCCTGCTGCTAGCACTCCTATCTAAAATCTGTCTCTTCCATAATGTCTAATTATAACATTACTTATCTACGAATATAAACTCTATATGTATGCATTTTTCCAAGTGTGCCTTTGTAATTGTTTCTTTCACTTTTTGTACTAGATGTAGTTTAACATGGCTACTAAAACATATGAACGTAAAATAAGTAGAATGCCTGGTTAGATGTAAGAGAGGGCCTGATGGCCCTAATCTTGCCAGGTTAAATAGATAAATAAATAAAAATAAATAAATAAATAACATTGGGCGTCCACAGACGTTTATCCAGCAGGAGATGAGTTTCTAAAATGGTCATTTTTCACGTAACTTATTATGCGAGTTGGAGAACGTACCGTTTCGTAAGAATTAAATTTAACAGGAAGCAGGCAAAATTTATTCTATTTCAGACGTTTAATATTTATGTAATTTTTTTTGTAATTAGAATATTTTCTTACCTGAAAAAACATAATTCTGCGTCATTCGTGAAGATTTATGCTATCCACTGCGCGTATCAGTGGTTACGCATCATCATCAGGTGGAATGTGTCTTCTACATGGTTGTTGTAAGTGGACACCATTGGTGATTTTGTGCAACAGTTTGTGAGTCGGCCAGAGGTAATCTTGTGGCTTGCGCTATTGATAACTGAGCCACAGAGCTTATACATACGAGTATAATATAGCAGACGCACTGAGGATCTTGAAACTACTCACAGTACAAGTGAAGTATTATTTGTGCCGCATTCTGCCGCCGAAAACCGCAATCGATTCCTATTGCACACCAGTCACGAAATGTTGTTGTTATATAATAAAGAGGTTACACTTTTCCTCGAATTAATTTAAAACCAAAGAGTTTACGTTACAGAACCATTGCAGACAGGAGACTGTTTGAGACTGATATGTACATTTCATGTGTGACTGTGAGTCAGTGACAAGGACGATATTTTATGTGTGTTTAGTAATAGAATGAACTGATTAAATGACTTCAGAATGTTGCGCCATTCAACAAGTGCCCGACAAACAAACAAAAGGAAACCATGTAAAGCTCGTGACTATGACAGATTTTCGCATTGCGCTCGATAACGCCGGATCTGCGGTTTAGTACAATCGCAGACAACTACTTTTTCAAATGCATGATATTCTGTAATTAATACAAAGACCGTACCATCTCTTCCAGGAGTAGTTCCCAAATCGCCAGTTAATTCGAACTTCCGATTGATACTCTTCAACCCCGTTGTGGAAACAGGACTTCTCCGTATTCCTTTAACACGAATGGCAACAGCGCTATTTCTGTCGTTTTGATAAAACAGCTTTGCGAGCCAACTCCAGTGCACCTCGTCCAGACCCATGATGACTGTCTGCGACTGCAAAACACACTGGTGCTTGCGTTTCAACCTTACGTCGGCCAACGGCAAGTCATGACACTAACGCTACTAACAATCCACCCCTGCAACCCACAGTCTGAACATCGTTCCTACAAAGTTGGGTACCCAAACGCTAGATTGTTTTCTGTTGAAAAATGGTTCAAATGGGTCCAAGCACTATTGGACTTAACATCTGAGGTCATCAGTCCCCTAGACTTAGAACTACTTAAACCTAACTAACCTAAGGACATCACACACATCCATGCCCGAGGCAGGATTCGAACCTGGGACCATAGCAGCAGAGCGGTTCCGGACTGAAGCGCCTAGAACCGCTCGGTCACAGCGGCCGGCGGGTAATTGCAGATGACATCGCTGGAATAACGCCAGATAAGCCGAGAAGAGTTTTCTAAATCTTTTTTGAAAGACTCAGAATATGCATTCCTTGCCAAGGTCGTCACCTGGATGATATAATTTTCAAAACGTAATGAAAATAAAACGGCACTGAATGCACTGTTCAGAAATGAAAATCTTTTTAATTATCTGTCTTGGTCGTTTTACAATTCACACATTAAATGATTGAGACCTTCTGCACCACCTTGTATAATTTCAACTATTGACAGTAAAAGACAATATCATTATTTTCTCTGTGGAAAGCGTAACTAAATATTGATTTGCCGGCCGCGGTGGCCGTGCGGTTCTGGCGCTGCAGTCCGGAACCGCGGGACTGCTACGGTCGCAGGTTCGAATCCTGCCTCGGGCATGGATGTGTGTGATGTCCTTAGGTTAGTTAGGTTTAAGTAGTTCTAAGTTCTAGGGGACTGATGACCTAAGATGTTAAGTCCCATAGTGCGCAGAGCCATTTTTTTTAAATATTGATTTAAAGATTAAGTTGTGTTAAAACATCTAGACATATTATTGATTATCTTTCTATCGCTGAAATATCCCTGCAGTTTGCGACGTTCTTTTGAACTTGTAGTGTGATCTTCCTAAATTTGTGTTCCAATAACAGTATAAACATATGTGGGAACTACTACATTCTGTAGTCAAATACAACATCAAAATACGTAGGTATAAAAGAAATTTTAAGAATAATCTACATGTGTCCTTCAGTAATTCTATATATGTTATACCACCGTTTCGCAATTAAGTGTACTCTGTTACTAAAACAGATCCGCGTTTCTGGCGTGTTGACATCGGAAGCAGGGTTCTCACGTAACAACTGAACAATGGAGCTGTGACAGAGAGAGCGATCAAAACACAGCGAATTGCGACGGTACGTACCTACATTTGTCAAGGTCAACGCGTGCGTATCCTGCATCACTTTCGCTGTATCCAAACTCCAGTCGTCCGTTGTCAAGCGCCACACTGACCATATTGCCTGAATCTTTGCCACGACCCGTTCTATTCCACGGACTAACAATCTTTTCATTAAAACGGCAGTAAGGGAAGAAAGTACGACAACAGGACTACTTCAATTTTGAGAAATATGACTGCAGGACTACTTCAGTTTTGAGAAATATGACTAAGTATTTTATGTGTTTATAAATACGTGGTCTGACTGTAAAATAACGGAACTGTTGCTCTAAAATATTTTATTTCAAAAACGTACATATTTAGTTATTATCACCCTCAGTATATTCGCCTCCTCTGTCATTATACCGCCCCATTCGAATTTGCCATTTATGGGAACGGTGCTGGAAGTCTCCATGTGACGTCGCCCTGACAACGCGTGCCGCTTTTTTCTTTCACTGCTTCAACGGACTGAAATCTTGTTCCTTTTAATGTAGATTTGACCCTAGGGAACATGTAAAAGTCACATGGTGCTAGGTCAGGCGAATAAGGTGGGGCGGCCTAACACTGGAATGCTATACTTGGCTCGAAACCTCGTAACAGAGAATGCGGTATGAGCAGGTGCCTTGTCTTCATGCAGAAGCCAAGACTTGTTCTTCCACAATTCGGGTCGGTAAAAACGGAACCATCGTAGGATCACTTCACTGTTGGTCCGTCTATCTGTTTCCGACTGTTCCAAACCGTTTTTCTCAGAAAGGGGTGGACGTCACTCATTAAGGAGGAGGAGGAGGAGATTAGTGTTTAACGTCCCGTCGACAACGAGGTCATTAGAGACGGAGCGCAAGCTCGGGTGAGGGAAGGATGGGGAAGGAAATCGGCCGTGCCCTTTCAAAGGAACCATCCCGGCATTTGCCTGAAGCGATTTAGGGAAATCACGGAAAACCTAAATCAGGATGGTCGGAGACGGGATTGAACCGTCGTCCTCCCGAATGCGAGTCCAGTGTGCTAACCACTGCGCCACCTCGCTCGGTACTCATTAAGGTCTATAGCCCTTGATACTATGATAAACGGCTGGCTTCTAAGTAAGTGCGATCAAAAGTTACGGCCATTTATGTCCCGGGTTTTGATACTCGAAAACTTATTCATCAAAAGCTACAGGGTACTTACCGTTGGCTTTGAATCATGAAAATTCCCAAGAAGCAAGGTTTCACAGTACAACCAAAGGCAAATATCCAAACTTCATTAATTCGTAATTATATCCAATGTTTTCACAAGTTATCATACTCTCTATCTTTTCTTTTGTTTTAGGGCGCAAAACTGCTATGGTCATTAGCGCCCGGTCCGTGACTTAGGAAACAAAAACCGAAAATGGAAACCAAAAATGGTTCAAATGGCTCTGGGCACTATGGGACTCAACTGCTGAGATCATTAGTCCCCTAGAACTTAGAACTAGTTAAACCTAACTAACCTAAGGACATCACAAACATCCATGCCCGAGGCAGGATTCGAACCTGCGACCGTAGCGGTCTTGCGGTTCCAGACTGCAGCGCCTTTAACCGCACGGCCACTTCGGCCGGCAAATGGAAACCAGCAGAAATGGGAACGAAACTCAAAAAATTGGAGAAACTAAAAGCAGAAGGAAGGCTTAAAAATCCACTACAGAAAGGGGTTGGTGGTCCCCAAAAAAACTTCAAATCACTGACGTCATTTCACTGGTACTAATAAACTGGAGAACGCGGTCGGCTGAGCGCGTGTCATCTGCTAAAATCGACGATAGATCAGGCGACAGATAGGGACACTCAATTAAAAGGTGTCTTACCGTCCACAGCTGAGAGCAGTGGGGACAGAGTGGGGGAGGATCGCCGCTTAAAAGATGTCGATGGCTAAAAAGACAGTGCCCTATCCAGAGTCTAGTTAAAATTACCTCCTCCCGACGACGCGTTCAGAAGGAAGAGGTCCAAGCACAAGGAAGAGCTTTCACGTCCCGCAATTTATTATGGGGAAGTGTCGACCAATGTGCGTGCCATAAAAGAACAACTCGACGACATAAAACGCTCCGTAGATCGGTGAAGGGAATCGATTGAAAAGCTGGCCGAAGAAGAGCAGCCTTGGCCGCTATATCGGCCGCCTCATTTCCACAGATACCAACGTGTCCCGGGAGCCAGAGGAACACCACCGAGACGCCCCCCAGGTGGAGCAAGCGCAGACAGTCCTGAATCCGGTGGACCAGAGGGTGGACAGGGTAAAGAGCTTGGAGACTGAGGAGAGAGCTGAGAGAATCTGAGCAGATAACATACTGTATCCGCTGATGGCGGCGGATGTAGTGGACAGCCTGGAGAACAGCGTAAAGCTCCGCAGTATAAACCGAACACTGGTCGGGAAGCCGAAATTGATTTGGGGTGTCGCCAACAATATAGGCACTCCCTACACCTAACGATGTTTCCGAGCCATCAGTGTAAATAAATGTGGCTTCCTTCATTTGTGCACATAGAGCAGAAAATTCCCGACGATAAACAAGTGAAGGGGTACCATCCTTGGGAAATTGACAAAGGCCACGGAGCAGGCAGATCCGGGGACGGAGCCAAGGCGGTGCTGTACCCCAAGTTGTCAAGAAGGTTTTAGGAAAGCGAAAGGAAAGAGAATGGAGCAGTTGACGGAAGCGGACTCCCGGTGGTAGTAGGGAGGAGGGGCGGCCTGCATACCCTACATCAAAGGAGGCGTCGAAAAAAATGTCATGGGGTGGATTAGCAGGCATGGAAGACAGATGGCTAGCATAACGACTCAGAAGGACTGCTCGCCGATTGGACAGCGGAGGTTCAGCAGTCTCAGCATAAAGGCTTTCCACAGGGCTGGTGTAAAAAGCTCCAGACACTAAACGTAATCCACGGTGGTGGATAGAGTCAAGACGACGAAGAATAGACGGCCGAGCGATAGAGGCGGAGAAGGACCACTCGGTCCGCTCCCCAGGAGGTACCATTCAGGACACGGAGGGTGTTGAGGGATCGCAGACAGCGAGCCGAAAGATAGGAAACGTGGGAGGACCAGCACAGTTTTCTGTCAAACATAAGACCCAAGAATTTAGCGACGTCCGAAAACGGAAGGTTGACAGGTCCTAGATGTAAGGAGGGTGGAAGAAACTCCGTACGACGCCAAAAATTAACACAAACGGTCTTCCTGGGAGAAAAGCGGAAGCCTGTTTCGATGCTCCAAGAGTGGAGGCGATCGAGACAGCCTTGAAGACGTCGTTCAAGAAGGCTGGTCCTTTGAGAGCTGTAGTAGATCGCAAAATCGTCCACAAAGTGGGAGCCTGAGACATCGGGAAGGAGACAGTCCATAATTGGATTTATGGCAATGGCAAACAGTACAACACTTAGCACGGAGCCCTGGGGTACCCCGTTTTCTTGGGAGAAAGTACGGGAGAGAGTAGTGTTCACCCGCACCCTAAATGTGCGCTCTGCCATAAATTCGCGAAGAAATAGTGGCAGCCGACCTCGAAAGCCCCAAGAGAACAGTGTGCGGAGGATGCCTGTCCTCCAACAGGTATCGTATGCTCTCTCCAGATCAAAAAATATTGCTACTGTTTGGCGTTTCCGGAGAAAATTGTTCATGATATAAGTGGAGAGAGAAACAAGATGGTCAACTGCAGAACGATGCTTTCGGAAACCGCATTGGGCAGGTGTTAAAAGACTGCGGGACTCCAGCCACCAAGCTAAACGGCAATTCACCATACGCTCCAAAACCTTACATACACTACTCGTGGGGCGATAGCTCGAGGGGAGATGTTTGTCCTTTCCAGGTTTCGGAACAGGAACGACGATAGCTTCCCGCCATCGTCTGGGAAAAGTACTGTCGGTTCGATTATAAATGCGAACGAGGTAACGCAGACTATGGGTTGATAAATGCAGCAACATTTGGATGTGGATACCATCCGGTCCTGGGGCGGAGGAGCGAGAAGAAGAGAGTGCATGTTGGAGTTCCCGCATGGAGAAAACAGTATTATAGCTTTCGCGATTTTGAGAGAAGAAAGCAAGAGGTTGCACTTCCGCTGCACGTTTCTTCGGGAGAAATATATATATATAGCGTATTTTTATTAATGAATCAACTGATAAAGTTGCACTAAATACTCTAATATTCTTGTGTAATGTGGAGCAGACGACGTGCCGTTGATCTAAACATCTATGTAACGAAAAATACTAGCCATCTGATGATGGGCATGATAGCCCGAAAGCGGCACTGAAATAAAAAATTTAAGAATTATTTGTAGCTGGTTACGTCATTCGCCAATTATCATTCATTAAAACTTATATCTTGCTTCCCCTTGGCAAGAAGAAAGGATCCACAATACAAGTACAGGAAAAAAATCAAATAATTGCTAATTTGTAATTATATCACACGAAAAACAAATATTCCTTTTGTCATTTGTTATCTGACTTGAAAATTGACACTAAAACATCCCCGATAGTCTTGGAAACCCTGTGACTGATGTTGGAGCAGTATCAATGTCGATAACAGCAAAAAAAAATAGCCAAGACCCTCTATTCCCGGAGCGGTTATATACCATAATTCATTTTCTACGGAATCCTCAGTATAGGTGTCATACTGGGAACCGGCTAGTTTTTTTTCTCATTTTCTCATGAGGTTGAGCACGAACCTCTAGGTAATAATGTTCATTAATAGTTTGACCAACAAGAACTTAGTGAAGATAAACAGTTCCATGAATATCGGAAAGACCAATCATCACCGCTCTGAATCTTGATTTGCTCATTCGACCTTTTTCCCTTGCTCATAAATGTAAACCGAAGATTCCTCATATGTTACCAATCTTTTGAATAAATTAGCATCATTTTCAGTGGCATTCAGAGTGTCAGTACAAACATTTTCACGAGCTTCGTTTTATTCGATCGTGAGAATTTTCGCCACCAGTTTCGCAAACACTTTTCTCGTGTTAAATTGGTTATGTAAAATTTGTCTTAGGCGTTCCTTGTCAATTCCTTTGTTTCAGCAACCAATTGAATACCCAACTAACGGGAAAATCGAAACAGATTACCTCCTATTTCGATATTTTCATCCGTTTTTTATATTAAAGGGCGACTCACGAGTGAGTCATCTTCAACGTCTTCTCGGTCACTTGCCAAATGCTTGAACCACTCAAAAAGTCGCGTACGTGATAAACATTCTTCGCCATACACCTCTTTTAGTAAAAGATAGTTTTCAGTAGCAGTTTTTCCAAGTTTTGTCTACAGACGCCAGAGAAGCCGCATTCGACTGAGAAGCTTTCGCGCTTCCCAGCTATTTTCGTTCACCTCTGGCACATGTGCTGTGATTGTATGACAATACCGGTCCCGTTATTTTGTAGCCACACCTCACACCACTTCAGTCAAGCAGTATATTAGTGACTGTTCTCAGTGTGCTGGCGATAATTTTCTGTTAGAAGGCAGTGTTTCTTCAGCGACTTCCGCATCTGCAGGTTTATGTAGGTTTCAAACATTGATTGTACACAAACCGACATTTTGTAGTTAAATCTGCGTGCTCTGACATCATTTCTGTATGGTTTTAGGCTTCAGTACTGCCCTTGTTAGTAACGCACTCTTATTTTTCACGCTCTCTCTCACTCTCTCTCTCTCTCTCTCTCTCGTTTGTGCTCACTGACTATTTCCCTTTCAAACGAGTCCGTCATGTCAACAACACGCTTCACAAGTGGGCGCATTTACAGTTCGCTAAACAGAGTCCTAATACGGTTCACACCTCTGGCGGCTCGCGTTTAGGCTAAAAATATTGTTAGACTCTGAGCCTGACTTGTCAGTGAATGTCATTTAGAGTGTGGCGGTGCCCTATTAAGTGGAGCCCTCGCGTTTGAGGTTTGAAATATAGCCTGCGGGGACCAGCGGTCGTCGTGAATATGTAGCAGTTGGCCGCCTGCAAGTCCCGAGGCCGACCGTTCTCCATGTTTTTATTCCTACCTCGCGTTCTGTACCAGTAGCCTAACCTACCACTATTTTAGCTATATGTCCTGGCCGTAGTTTCTTTACCTACCAGTGTCTGCTGCAATTTCCAATAATGTAGAAACGGAGGACAAGGCTCCGGACACTGCGAGAGGGCTGTACAAGCAATGATCACACGCACGGCACAGCGGACACACCAGGAACCGCGGAGTTGGCCGTCGAATGGCGCTAGCTGCGCAGCATTTGTGCACCGCCGCCGTCAGTGTCAGCCAGTTTGCCGTGGCATACGGAGCTCCATCGCAGTCTTTAACACTGGTAGCATGCCGCGACAGCGGGGACGTGAACCGTATGTGCAGTTGACGGACTTTGAGCGAGGGCGTATAGTGGGCACGCGGGAGGCCGGGTGGACGTACCGCCGAATTGCTCAACACGTGGGGCGTGAGGTCTCCACAGTACATCGATGTTGTCGCCAGTGGTCGGCGGAAGGTGCACGTGCCCGTCGACCTGGGACCGGACCGCAGCGACGCACGGATGCACGCCAAGACCGTAGGATCCTACGCAGTGCCGTAGGGGACCGCACCGCCACTTCCCAGCAAATTAGGGACACTGTTGCTCCTGGGGTATCGGCGAGGACCATTCGCAACCGTCTCCATGAAGCTGGGCTACGGTCCCGCACACCGTTAGGCCGTCTTCCGCTCACGCCCCAACATCGTGCAGCCCGCCTCCAGTGGTGTCGCGACAGGCGTGAATGGAGGGACGAATGGAGACGTGTCGTCTTCAGCGATGAGAGTCGCTTCTGCCTTGGTGCCAATGATGGTCGTATGCGTGTTTGGCGCCGTGCAGGTGAGCGCCACAATCAGGACTGCATACGACCGAGGCACACAGGGCCAACACCCGGCATCATGGTGTGGGGAGCGATCTCCTATACTGGCCGTACACCACTGGTGATCGTCGAGGGGACACTGAATAGTGCACGGTACATCCAAACCGTCATCGAACCCATCGTTCTACCATTCCTAGACCGGCAAGGGAACTTGCTGTTCCAACAGGACAATGCACGTCCGCATGTATCCCGTGCCACCCAACGTGCTCTAGAAGGTGTAAGTCAACTACCCTGGCCAGCAAGATCTCCGGATCTGTCCCCCATTGAGCATGTTTGGGACTGGATGAAGCGTCGTCTCACGCGGTCTGCACGTCCAGCACGAACGCTGGTCCAACTGAGGCGCCAGGTGGAAATGGCATGGCAAGCCGTTCCACAGGACTACATCCAGCATCTCTACGATCGTCTCCATGGGAGAATAGCAGCCTGCATTGCTGCGAAAGGGGGATATACACTGTACTAGTGCCGACATTGTGCATGCTCTGTTGCCTGTGTCTATGTGCCTGTGGTTCTGTCAGTGTGATCATGTGATGTATCTGACCCCAGGAATGTGTCAATAAAGTTTCCCCTTCCTGGGACAATGAATTCACGGTGTTCTTATTTCAATTTCCAGGAGTGTATAAAGGCAGTGGATCTACATCTACATCTACATTTATACTCCGCAAGCCACCCAACGGTGTGTGGCGGAGGGCACTTTACGTGCCACTGTCATTACCTCCCTTTCCTGTTCCAGTCGCGTATGGTTCGTCTGCCGAAAAGCCTCCGTGCGCGCTCGAATCTCTGTAATTTTAGTGATCTCCTCTGGAGGTATAAGTAGGGGGAAGCAATATATTCGATACCTCATGCAGAAACGCACCCTCTCGAAACCTGGACACCAAGCTACACCGCGATGCAGAGCGCCTCTCTTGCAGAGTCTGCCACTTGAGTTTACTAAACATCTCCGTAACGCTATCACGTTAGACCACTGGTGAAAAAATCCTTATAATTTGAGAAAGTAATGGGAACTACAGGACACAGATTTAAGAAACCAGTATGTACTTAGAATTGCACAAGCACATACAAACGACGACTCTGGAATTAACCGACAAAATTTCGGAGATTGTTGAGGGGTATTCTCTGATCATTTTGACAAAAGCGGTTGGTTGTCTCCAGTGGCTGACTGAAGAAAAGCTAATGCGACTATGGTCTATTCGGGCTGTCACAGCAGTTACCTTTCTTTCTGTGTATATACGTCCAGGAAAGTGAGAAAGCGTGTAATATGCAGTCAACAGGACGTACTACACAAAAGATAGAACAGTCGAGTAACCGCCAGACAGGTGGTAGAGTACTGAAATGTGGGATCAGCTCGGCCCAGCTGTCTGCCCAGCTGTCTGGCTGGCCGAAATGTCGGCAGGTGAAACTAACGTTGTGGAGTTGTGGGCGGCTTGGGGAATTCCAGTAGTCGGCCGGTGGTCCCGGTATGGTGCAGCAGGCGAGTTTGTGCGGTCTGGGGCGGAGGTGGTGTGCAGGCTTATTTCTGAAGCTGGTAGTCAGGGACCGGTAAGGTTGTTTCCGTGTATTGAGGGTGCACAAAATGTTCGAAAGCGCGCCCCCTTTCGTGCGCTTGAGAGCGTCTTAATCTATTGCTGGTTTCGAGCAACAGGGTTGATGTTCGCGAGCGTATACGGCCTAATAGAGTGTGAAATCGTTCAGGTGAACACTAAAAGGAACCCGCTATATTCGCTATTTTTCGGTTATAGAGTAAATCACCGCAAAAACACTGAATAGAGACGGTGGCTCGCAGCTCAGCGCTGCGTGGGATCCAGCGATCGCGCGGTTGAAGAGGGCACATCGAACGCCGACTCAAAACGTGCCCATATATGGCAATGTCACGGGCACCAGTGACGTCACAGCCGGCAGCTAGCGTATATAAGGGCGCACCAACAGCCCACTGGCAGTCATACCACTTGACAATGGCCAAGGAGTGCTTGGCCGAAAGCTCGGGTAGTTCTAAGCAACTGACGCGGCTGGAAACCCGAGAACATTTTATTCAATGTTATCGCCGCGAGACTCTTCATTCATACAGTAAATCACACAGACGTAAAATCTGTCAATCCAACTAAATACTCGGGGATTACATTTACGAGTAACTTAAACTGCAACGATGACACAGATAATGTTGCTGGGGAAGCAAACCAAAGATTTGGCAGAATATTTAGGAAGTGCAACAGGTCTGCTGAGGAGACTCTCGACAGTACACATGTCCGTCCTCATTTGGAGTGCTGGTGCACGGTGTAGGATCCTTACCATATGGGATCAACGGAGTGGATAAAGTTCAAAGAAGGGCAGTTCGTTTCGAATCGTCGCGAAATAGGGCCACAGATATGATACGCGAACTGGGATGGCAGTCATTAAGACAAAGGCGTTTTTCACTGCGGCACGATCTTCTCGCGAAATTTCAGTCATCAAGTTTCTGCTCAGATTGCGAAAATATTTTGTTGCCTGGCACCTACGTAGGGAGAAATAATCATCATAATACAGTGAGGGAAATCAGAGCTCGCACAGGAAGATTTGTGTGTTCGTTTTCCCCGCGCGCAGTTCGAGAGTGGAACGGTAGAGAAACAGCTCGAAAATGGTTCGATTAACCCTCTCCCAGACACTTAATCGCAAATTGTAGGGTAATCGTGTAGCTGCAGGTGCAGCTGTAGAATAGATAGTGCAGAAGCCGCTAGACGACACACACGCACACACACACACACACACACACACACACACACACACACACACACACACACACAACTCTCCACCACTAAACCTGGCCACAGTACTGGTGTGTCTCCCTGTTAACGTACAGCTGATACAGCCGGATAAACGAACCTGAGACGGAACAGAACACCACTGACTGCAAGCCTCAGGGCGAAGAGTAAAGTGGGCACTGCTGTTGCGAGTGAATGGAAGTATGTAAGCAAGATAAAAGTACGTAGCGCCTACGTTTGTCCAGTGCAATAAGATGGAAACACAAATCAGGACACGGAGTCACACGAAATGCAACTGCTCTGTAACGAACAACCGGAGGCTGCGGCTCCCTTGTGCCAAAATATTCAAACTCTTTTTCCAGTTTCAACATTTTGTTGACAGGGAATCAGCAACTTTATTAAACTTCATAAAGCGTTTATTAAAGCATGTGTCAACAGTCGCTGTACTTATTTTGGCGACTGGTTTCGAACATTACAGGTCCGTTTTCAAGCCCGGCCTACCGAGGCTGCACTGCGAGTGCCTGATCTTAGAAATAAACAACGAAGCAGCAACACACATCTTACAAAATGTTTGCGGTATGAGTGTGACAATCCACGAGTGTGCCTCCTAACAAGTGAAAATCTTTGTGCAAACCTCTGTGAACCACGTGGCAGAGGGTACTTTCCGTTGTAACAGTTATTTAAGTTTCTTAGCTTTGCATCCGCGTACGGAACGCGGAAAGAATGATTGCTGAAACGCCTTAGACGCCGCTCTTATTAGTCTAGGCCGTCCTCGTTATCCCTACATGGCCGATAATGTACGTAATGGCGTTGTAGTATAATCCTAGATTCAGCATTTGAAACTGGTTCTTGAAAGTTAGTAACTGCTGCCAACATGAGTAACTTACAACAAGATATCCTCGGTGTAGCGAAAAGCATGTGTCAGTTAACGAAGGCAAGTCTTCCGGTTCAAACTGTATACTAATTGGGTTCCATTCACAGTGTACTAGTGTAATGGCTCCATATTAAGGTACCATATAAAACATCTCGCTCGAAGAAAGATCCATACAAAAGAAACAAAAACAAAAAAAAAAAAAAACCGGGGAAGTTGCGCAGGTAACATCAATACTCGAGAGTGATCCGCTTAATTACAGACTACTCGAGAGTGATCCGCTTAATTACAGACCTATGTCACGGACTCTATTTGTAGGATATAAGAACGTAGGCTTCCGCGGCCGGTGTCATAGTGTTTAAAATTCTTCTGGGTATTATGCCACGTCATTGCTAAAAGCTAACAACAATAATAAACTAAAACCGATGTTTCGGCCGAATTGGAACAGCCTTCCTCGTGCCCTGTGGTTTTAGTTTATTATTGTTGTTAGTTTTTAGCAATGACGCGGCATAATACCCATAAGAATTTTAATCTCTTTTTGTAGAAGTTTGGAACATAATTATAATGTATTCGAGAATAATGAACTAACTCCGAGAAATGGATCCATTGAGACATAGTCAGCACGGGTTCAGAAAATATCGTTGTTGTGAAACACAACTAGATCATTATTCGCAAGAAGTGATGACTGCTATCGACAGTGGAGCTCAGACTGATTGCATATTTGAAGGGCTTATTTCAATAAAGGTACAAGTCCATTACCTCCACTTTTCTGTTTATAATGCTTCTGAAATTAATGAGCCAAAGAAACAGAGAGAAAGGTTCATCTCTAGCAAGAAGCCATATGCTAGAATATTTCTGGTATCTCAACTGCAGATTTTTCAGCGCTCCATTTAGGACTCTGTATCTCAATATGAACAAAAATGGACTCGTACCACTATTGAAATAAGCCCGTCGTTTGTAGATACCTAGATTGTGAATTGCAGAGTAAGCCGGCCGGAGTGGCCGAGCGGTTCTAGGCGCTTCACTCCGGACCCGCGCGACCGCTACGGTCGCAGGTTCGAAGTAGTTCTAAGTTCTAGGGGACTGATCTCACAAGGGAACCTCCGCATCGCACCCCCCTCAGATTTAGTTATAAGTTGGCACAGTGGATAGGCCTTGAAAAACTAAACACAGATCAATCGAGAAAACAGGAAGAAGTTGTGTGGAACTATGAAAAAAATTAGTAAAATATACAAACTGAGTAGTCCATGCGAAGATATGCAACATCAATGAGTATAGGACTCAAGGAGCGCCGTGGTCCCGTGGTTAGCGTGAGTAGCTGCGAAATAAGAGGTCGTAGGTTCAAGTCTTCCCTCGACTGAAAATTTTAGTATCTTTATTTTCGCAAAGTTATGATCTGTCCGTTCGTTCATTCATGTCTCTGTTCACTGTAATAAGTTTAGTGTCTGTGTTTTGCGACCGTACCGCAAAACCGTGCGATTAGTAGACGAAAGGACGTGTCTCTCCAATGGGAACCGAAAACATTTGATCGCAGGATTATAGGTCAACCGATTCCTCCACAGGAAAACACGTCTGATATATTCTATACGACACTGGTGACGGCATGTGTGTCACATGACAGGAATATGTTGTCTACCCACCTAACTTGTACACTTGGCGAATGGCTAAAAAGATTCTTCTACCTTGCCCGATTTAGATTTTCTTGTGGATTTGATAATCACTCCCAAAAATTGATGAAAATATAAGCGTTTGTTACATAAACTGAAAATAATAAGTTAAACTTTTCACCCAAGGGTAGGTTTGAACCAAGGACCTCTCGGTCCGCAGCTGCTTACGCTAACCACGGGACCACGGCGCTCCTGGGCTCACGTGAGCCTTGTTGTTGTATATCATACGTATGGACTACTCAGTTGGTATATTTTGCTTATTTTTTCATAGTTCCACACAACTTCTTCCTGTTTTCTCGATTGATCTGTGTTCAGTTTTTCAAGGCCTATCCACTGTGCCAACTTATAACTAAATCTGAGGGGGGTGCGGTGGGGAGGTTCCCTTGTCAGAAATTAAGTCCCATAGTGCTCAGAGCCATTTGAACCATAACTGCAGAGTAGTCGTGTAGATGCAATGTAGAGGTATATACGTAGATGCAGACATGCATCGTAAAAGAAGAAGTAGGATGTAAGCAGTAAAACAGGTAGAACCAGTGTCATAAGCGTACACAAGACGGAATATCGTAGAGCGTTATGCGGACAGCTGGTGGCGCTCTTGCCCCTCGGTCTTCGACGCAGCAGGGACAGGGCTAGGGAAACGGCACACAGCCGACGGCGGCAGCAGCTGAATGAGGACTCGGGCAGCAGCGGTGAGAGGCACACTGCGCTCAGATTTCACACATTTCTGGCTGGGTGCAAATCTGACTGTGTGTATACTCGTACAGTCGCGGTACACGCTTCAGTGATGGCCTCGCCGTACCGCAGCAGGCCGCTGCAGCCGCCAAAATAAACTGTTGCGCCCGACTCACTTTTTTCTGTGGCACCGCATCGCTACAGGTTCTGTTCTCTTTCCCCCAACTCTGCCTACAGATCCACGTCCACACAGATACTTTCACAATAAACCTCATAACGCCTAAATTCGTACTAGATGTTAATAAAGTACCTCGCTTTCGGCAAACTCTCTCTATTGTCAGTATGCACTTTATATGCCCTCTTAGTTTTCCCGCTGTCGGTTCTTTCGCTGCCGACGTAGCGAAACTTGGTATTTAGTTTCAGGCCTCATTTCCTCATCATGACATCATTAGACCAGAATGCACTACCATTGTTTCAGTTGTATTGATGCTACAAGACAGCCGAATATTACCAAACTGTCGCTTCAATAAGACATGGCTGATAAACAACAACACAAATATCTAGAATGAAATTTTCACTCGACAGCCGAGTGTGCGCTGATATGAAACTTCCTGGAAGATTAAAAGTGTGTGCCGCACCGAGACTCGAACTCGGGACCTTTGCCTTTCGCGGGCAAGTGCTCTACCAACTGAGCTTCCCGAGCACGACTCACGCTCCGTCCTCACAGCTTTCATTCCGCCAGTACCTCGTCTCCTACCTTCCAAACTTCACAGAAGCTCTCCTGCGAACCTTGCAGAACTGGCACTCCTGGAAGAAAGGATATTGCGGAGACTTGGCTTAGCCACAGCCTGGGGGATGTTTCTAGAATGAAATTTTCACTCTACAGCGGAGTGTGTGCTGATATGAGACGAGGTACTGGGGGAATGAATGCTGTGAGGACGGACGTCGTGAGTCGTGCTTGGGTAGCTCAGTTGGCAGAGCACTTGCCCGCGAAAGGCAAAGGTCTCGAGTTCGAGTCTCGGTGCGGCACACACTTTTAATCTTCCAGGAAGTTTCAACAAGACAAATTATTTGCATAAGACTGGAAGAACCTGCGGATAGGCCAGTACAAGTTTGGGAGAAATTAGGCAATCACACCAGACGACTCATCTTGCAAGAAAGCCGAAGCTACGTTAATCGCCTTTGTAGATTAAGTGGAGGCTTTTTACGGTGTTAACTACGCTCTCAAAAACACTTAATGGAGCAGAGATAAAATGCAGGAAGCGAAAAGTTATCTGCAATTTGTATGGTAATCAGACACAGTTATAAAACTTGGACAAGAAAGGGAAGCATGAGTGAGAATAGAGTAAGATGGGTTTGAAGTCTGTTCACTCTGTACACTGAGCAAGCAGCAAACGAAACTAATGAGAAGTTTAGAAACGGAATTAAAGTTTATGGGGAAGAAATAAAAAGATTAAGTTTTGGCGATTGCATTATACTCCGTCAGAGACGGCAAAGGACTTGGAAGAGCAACTGGAATTGATAGAGTCTTGAGAAGAGCTTATAACGACGAGCATTAAGAAGTGTAAACCAAGGATAGTGGTAAGCAGCGGAGTTAAATCAGGTCATGCTAAGGGAATTACATTAGAAAAGAGACAGTAAAAGCAGTCGAAAAATTTTGTAAATTGGGTATCAAAACACACTGTAAGACAAAAAAAAAGAAAGTCCCACTACGAAGGAATTAATCCAACGGGACGGAAATAGGTGATGTACAGGGCAGACACGCAAATGACTACAATTCCAAAAAATTGGGTGATCTATTCCAAGAGCCGCTTAGAGTGCTTGCGGTGTCTAAGCCGCCACGTCACAGATAGCGCGGCCCCTACTGCCGGAGGTTCGAGTCCTCCCTCGGGCATGGGCGTGTGTGTCTGTTGTTCTTCGCATACGTTAGTTTAAGTAGTTCAAATGGTTAAAATGGCTCTGAGCACTATCGGACTTAACATCTATGGTCATCAGTCTCCTAGAACTTAGAACTACTTTTACCTAACTAACCTAAGGACATCCCACAACACCCAGTCATCACGAGGCAGAGAAAATCCCTGACCCTGCCGGGAATCGAACCCGGGAACCCGGGCGCGGGAAGCGAGAACGCTGCCGCACGACCACGAGCTGCGGACAGTTTAAGTAGTGTGTAGGTCTAGGGAGCGATGACCTTAGCAGTTCGGTCCCTTAGGAATTCACACACACCTGAACATCTGATCTATTCCAAGAGAAAGAGCATCACAAACTGAGCAAGTCAATAACGCTTTCGTCGACCTCTGGCCCTGATGCAAGCAGTCACTCCGCTTGGCACCGACTGACAGAGCTGCTGGATATCCTCTTGAAGGATTTCGTGCCAACCCCAGTCCACTTGGCGCGTTAGATCGTCAAAATCCCGAGCTGGCTCTGCCCGCCGATATCCGACGACCTTGCTGGAGAAGGTACGGTTTGGCAAGCACGAAGGCAAGCAACAGAAACTCTCACTGTGTGCGGGCGGGCATTATCTTGCTGAAATGTAAGCCCAGGATGGCTTGCGATGAAAGGCAACAGAACGGGGCGTGGGATACCGTCGACGTTCCGCTGTACTGTAAGGGCGCCGCAGATGCCAACCAGAGCGGTCCTGCTGTGAAGTGAATGAAATAGGACCCGAGACCACCCAGTGTGGTAGCTCACCGCTGCCCGGAGCGCCTGCAGACACGTCTTCCCTGGTCATCAGCGTCACTGATCACTGGAGACAGTTCTACTCCAGTCAATGACATCCCAGGCCGAAGACGTGTCTGGAGAGGCCCCGGATATCGGTGGGATACCTACGTGACTGTCGCTCGCCACGTGGCCCGACAACCGGGAGTGGTGGTCTGGGGTAGCATTTCCTATGGCGGCAGGAGCCCTTTGGTTGTCATTACTCTTACGGTACAGCGGTACGTCGCCATATTCTACGCCTCATTTTGTTGCTCTCCTCGGGAACCCAGCATGGGCTTACATTTCAGCAAAATAACGTCCGCCCCCGGTAGCTGAGTGATTTGGCCTCTGTAATAAAAAACTGAGTGGAAGGATCAACCACCGAACTTGAACAGGATGTCTTGCGACGTCCGCAACGACCAAACACAACGATCAACAACGAATAAAATGAAAAAAAAAAAAAAAAACAAGTGGTCAGCGCGACAGAATGTCAATCCTAAGGGCCCGGGTTCGATTCCCGGCTGGGTCGGAGATTTTCTCCGTTCAGGGACTGGGTGTTGTGTCGTCCCAATCATCATCGTTTCATCCCCATCGACGCGCAAGTCGCCAGATGGAGTCAAATCGAAAGACTTGCACCCGGCGAACGGTCTACCCGATGGGACGCCCTCGTCACACGAAATTTACATTTTTTTTTAGCAAAATAATGTCCGCCCGCACACGGCGAGAGTTTCTACTACCTGTCTTCGAGCTTTCCAAACCCTACCTAGGCCAGCAAGGTCGTTGGATCTCCCCAACTGATAACGTTTCGAGCGTTATGGACAGAGCCCTGCAGTCAGCTCGGAATTTGGCCATCTAACGCGCCAACTGGACAGAATTTGACGCGATATCCCTGAGGAGGATATTCGAAAACTCTGTCAATAAGCGCCAAGCCGAATAACTGCTAGCGTAAGAGCCAGAGCGTAAGGGCCTGCTGAATCTGTGAAGTTCTTTTTCTTAAACAAATCATACAGTTTTTCTGAAATTGTAATGATTCCTTTTTCCGTTTATGCAGATCACATCTACCGAGTTTTCTCGCAGTCAGATAGTGCCTTTGTGGTGCGTAGTTTTTGTTTTTGTGGGTTTTTTGGTTTTTGTTTGTATTTGTCTTAGAGCATAACTGCTGGTGCAGAAGTGGAGACGATTCAAAACGCAGACTGGCATTAGCTAGATAAACATTTGTAAAAAATATAAATTTGTTAACGTCCAACATAAATTTAAATCTCTGGAAAACTTATCTGAAGACATATTTATGTGGAATGTAGCCTTGTACGAAAGCGAAACGTGAACAATAAACAGTTCGGACAAGAAAAGAAGTTATTGAAATATGGTGCTGTGAAAGAACGCCGCATGTTGGATGTGTAGATCGGTTAACTAATGAGGGGATATTGAAATGAACTGGACAAAAAGTAAGTCAAGTCTGCCCATGGTGTAGGTTGATCGATGATGTTCAGGCCGGCCGGTGTGGCCGAGCCGTTCTAGGCGCTTCAGTCTGGAACCGCGCGACGGCTACGGACGCAGGGTCGAATCGTGCATCGGGCATGGATGTGTGTGATGTCCTTTGGTTAGTTAGGTTTAAGGAGTTCCAAGTTCTAGGCGACTGATGACTGCAGATGTTAAGTCCCATAGTGCTCAGAGCCATTTGAACCATGTTTGATGATGTCCAGTGTGAGTGAGGAGAGGTGCGAATTTAATGAGATGGTATAGGATCCGTGTGCAGGAAGGTAAAACTATGCGGAAAGCAAATCGGAGAGCACGAAATTCGAGAATTTGACGGGATTGACAGAATTTAGATGGAGCGTCGATCCATACAACATACGCATAGGAGGTGATGGGTAAGATCAAGGTTTTGCAGGTGTCCGGCACGATAGAGGGATGTACTGTCCAAGTTCGATCACTCAGTAGTTTTGGGCCAAGTGTTTCGCAGAGCCATACTAGTTACGGGCACAACTATCTCATGCGTGAAGTTCAAGCGCGAAAGGAACAAAAAACGCAACACTCATGTGGTTGTTGTTACTGTGCCCGAGTTTTAAGACACTGACCACGCCACGTGTGACTGACCACACCGTGTGTGTTTTCATTTTAATACTGTAGTTACACTGACGGAATTTCGTTTGTTGTTTGCTGCTGCAGTGACAAAACCCGTACAAGGGATGTGTGTGTTTCTTTTTCACGTGGACTTCACGTGAGCTGCCCGGATAGTGACGTGCGTTAGCTCGCTGCTTCCGGGATTTGTGGAGGCTCGTCGATCCCGGATAGCGGCGGACTAGCGGCGAAGGGTGGCGTGAAGGCCAGCCCGGGTGTCGTTTTAGGCGGTTTTCCACATCCCAACAGGTGCATACCGGGCCGGTATGCTTTGTCCCCCCACGGTTACACGGTTCGCAAAGATTTAGAAAACGTCCACGCACTTTCAAGTGGGATAACACGAGACGCACGCAAGTGGGGGACACGATCTGCGGCCCTGGTGGGAGCCGATGGCGGCAGGGTGGGTGTCCCCCACCGGGCTGCGCCTTGTCCGAAAACGAACACGCCGACCCCGTGAAGACACGGGACAGAGGCCAGGGAAAGGAGGAGAGATGAGGGCGCGGGCTTCGGCTGTGAGACAGCTGCGCCGCTGCCTACTGCGCCTGTCGCAAATTCTTTCCAAGGTGCTCTCTACCACCCCGTCCCTAAGTCGTTTCTCGCAAACTGTTCCGCACACCTCTGTCGGGGGCCGCGCCTCACTACGCTAACGTAAGTAAGGAACTTAAATCACACTCAATAAACCAACATGGACGAGGGACCCCCTATTCCACTTATTCACACTCCTTGCCGCTGCGACTCGACTGACCGGCCGAACTAAACATATGGAGACGCACGCATGTCTCCACGTGTAGAGGTGAGGGCGTCGTCTAGACTCGGGGGTCGAGACAGACGGACGACCTAAACGTCATTTAATACGTAATCGTGAAAGGGTACAGTACCGCCCGACATTGAAAATAGGTACAACATACTTCATTATTTTTGTCAGAACAACACTTTTTTTTTGTAAAATAACTCAATTTCAATTAATACAGCGAAGCCGGATACCAGTGTGGGAAAGAATGACAATTTATTTATTTAATTGATCACATGTGCACTCCCACAAAGTAAATCCCTGCATCCAGTTTGGTGAGATCTGTGAAATGAATGAATGTATCGTCGTCTGCTAACCGCAGATAGTGAATGTGAATATATCATCATCTTTGAGACGATCCTTTGGCCACCTTTGGTGGGACCAAAGAGATGAAATTTACCTGAGCTTTGAGCGCCTGAGATGTGGCTGACCAATACGGTAGCAAGGTGCTCCCCCATTTCGACAGAGGTGCGAGATGACCTAGAGAACGGCCATGTTTCAGCACTCTGCCGCTGGATCTTGTGCTGTTAAGACCTTTTTTAGTTGTGCTCCGTAATGACAAAAGAGTGGAGACATGGTATGCATGTGGAATATTTAAGAGTAGTTTGAAATAATAATTTCTCTATTTCAGGAACTTTTGTGGGGAGAATTAAATGTCAGGCAGGTAATATTAATGGGATTGTAGTAATCTTCGGAAGTGACCAACGGTCACAATGAAACCACGTGTAGCAATAAGTTGAAATACTTCCGTGTGCTTAAGTTAAGCTGAATTACTAGCGTGTGTACTATAAGTTGAAATATTTAAGGAAATTAGAGACGAGTACTTCCACGTGGTGAGTACTGTGTGAGTCTCAAACTGTGTATGAGACAAAGGATAAAGAGAAGTACTCGTCCATGGTATCAGTTGAGGACTCGCGTGTGTGATGAATATGCTCTTAATATTACTTTGCATGTTATGTTCCCGTGTGACGCTTGATTCAAACTATAATACTCTGAGAGAGAAGCAAGGTGAGTCAGCCATCTATCCAGCAACACCACTTGGCTTGCATTGCACAGGAAGACGTGCATATATCTCCAGAGTTCATAGTAGGAAAGTAGAATTACGAAGTGGGGCAGTGTCGTGTGAAACTGGGATAAATATTAATTGAAGTGGGAAAGCTGAAAGTGATAGTGTTGTGACGATTTAGTGTTTTGTATTTCATATTGTAGTGTGATGTATGTCATGTAATTTGGGTATGTGTGGTTTGCATGGGAGAGTAGCAAGGTAGTTTCAAAAGATTAGTGGGTTATGCTTGTTCCTTCGGTACCGCTCGGTCTGGAGGATAGTTTCGTGATGATGATTGTGAGAGTCGAAGTGTGAGAAATAATAAAAGATCCACCATCCTATCCAGAAAGTGCACTGTAGCGTTAAATAATTACGAGACCATAATATAGAGATTCACCAATGTAAAGCCATGCCCACTGGGCGGAATTTCTCATGTGTTATTGTTGTAGGTTATAGAATTTGTGTGTTTAGGTTAGAGAATTTATCGGAATAAATAAGATAGTGAAAAGAAAAAGATTGGTGGACTTTTCCTTCGAATTGTATGTTGTCATAATGTCCCAAATTTATAATGTGTGCGCCATTCATATTCAGTGCGGTGGCCACGTGTTGACAAAAGCCGTTAAATAAAAAAAGAAAGAAAATGTGGTATTGCCAGTGCGTAGTGTACAGTCAGAGTTCTGTAAATTACTGATAGTCAGATGCGTGTTTCCGTTGCGTATTAATCATATAGGAGGATAACTTGTAACTTAAGTGTGAGTACCAGAGTTCATGTTACTCGATAAATAAGAATGAATCCACTCGCTTGGCAGACCACTCATCTTGCAGGCCTGACTGCTTGATGCCACAGTATGAGCAAGGCATGTGGGTGCCTCTCAATCGAGTTGTTCGACTTCATGGAGTTACAGGCAAGAATATGCGCGTTTTACGTAGACCCCCAAGACGTCAAAACGAATTCGTTGTAAAATAACTAAGTACTTACCGTACAAGGTTTCTGACTATTAAACGAAAGGCGTTAGCACAGGAAATAATAGTCCTAACAAACATAAGTTTCCCTGATATGAGTTATGCACGAGTGTAGTCACGCTGTTAAAATCGTACGCTACTTTTGTATGATACTGCTTATGGTGAAAGAATGCGTATGAGGTACATGCATGAGGGTACAACTGCAAACTCTCATCCCGCTGTGCGGGAATACGTGGCACGAATCTTCAACGACAAGTGTATTGCCCGTGGCGCGCCAGTACCTTGGCGTCCGACTAGAACCCGTATTACTTTTTTTGTTTAGGATATTTAAAAGGGCTGGTGTATTCCAGCCCTGTTTAAAGCGCCGAAGAAGTCCTGGAGCGCATAGCGGGTGGTTGTCAATGCATTCAGAACATGTCTAGGACTTTTGAACGAGGACGGACATGTCATGTCGAAACCTGTCCACACTTGGAATGGAACGCCTGTTGCAACGTGTTTGTGCTCAAGCGCACATCTCCAGTATGGATACTCGGAGACTCTCGTCTTTGGGTGTTCCAGTACTCAGTCGTAATACCTCGTGTCGAAGAAATCATTGGTTCCCGGACCAATGTATATTTGAGTTGTTTGCTTGTTTCGTTGTTCTCTCCTCGCCGCTTTCGGTTCTCCCTAAAACGCCACACACAGTCTATACTTGTAGGGACAGCCGTGTCAGGTCACTGTTCAAAAGGTTCAAATGGCTCTGAGCACTATGGGACTTAACTTCTGAGGTCATTAGTCCCCTAGAACTTAGAACTACTTAAACCTAACCAACCTAAGGACATCACACACACCCATGTCCGAGGCAGGATTCGAACCCGCGACCGTAGCGGTCGCGCGGATCCAGACTGTAGCGCCTAGAACCGCTCGGCCACCCCGGCCGGCCAGGTTACTGTTAGCGCGGTCAAATGGTTCAAATGGCTCTGAGTACTATGGGACTTAACATCTGAGGTCATCAGTCCCCTACAACTTAGAACTACTTAAACCTAACTAACCTAACGACATCACGCACATCCATGCCCGAGGCAGGATTCGAACCTGCGCCCGTAGCGGTCGCGCGGCTGCAGACTCAAGAACCGCTCGGCCACACCGGCCGGCTTAGCGCGGTCACTGTGTGTGTGTGTGTGTGTGTGTGTGTGTCGCTTTCGCCATATTAGTTTGCCACAAGCCATCAGTGGAATAGGCAAATAAATAAATCGACAGATAAAAAATCCCGCGCCATTCTTCACCATGACCATGGCAACTCTCACAGAGCACGGCAGCTGCAGGCAGTTGTTTATATAACGTAGAAAAGCATGACATTGACGTCTCGCTGCCGTTATCCGTCTGCTTTACTGCCAAACGACTTATTTTTGTCGTCTCGCGTAAAAAGTTAAGAATGGACGGGCAGCGGTTTTCACCACCTCGGGAATCACGGTTTTTGACGTGACGACATTTAATTGGAAATAAATGTTTCCAGAATCGGATGGAATGCATACAAAAATGTAGGAATTTTAAAGGGAAATATTTCGAGAAATAATAAAACTATTTATACCAAAAACTCCTTTTTTAAAGCTGTTTTTGCAATAGCACGAAAGCTATCTCTGATGAATCTAGTAGCCCATAAATCAGCTCTGAAGAACGCAACGCCCCACCCCAGTAACTGATAAGCGATAGCGGCGCTCCTCCATTCATTCGGCCGGGCGATGTGGTTCGCTCGGTGGTCGGCAGCGCGCTGGACTCGCACTGCTGGGGGCGGAGCTTCGAGTCCCCGTCAGGCCAGATTCAGGTTTCCTGTGATTTCCTCACAGGCGCTCTACAGAGGGGCGCCCTACCCCTCCCCGATCACCGCTTATGCCACGTCTCCAATCAACTGCCATCGACGCGCCCTCGCACCAAAATCTTCCTTCATTCCTTACAATGTACCGAAAAAAAAAAATCACAAAAAATAGGAGTGACCATAACATCTACATCTACATCCATACTCCGCAAGCCACCTGACGGTGTGTGGCGGAGGGTACCTCTATCGGCTCTCCCTTCTATTCCAGTCTCGTATTGTTCGCGGAAAGAAAGATTGTCGGTATGCCTGTGTGTGGGCTCTAATCTCTCTGATTTTATCCTCATGGTCTCTTCGCGAGATATACGTAGGAGGGAGCAATATACTGCTTGACTCCTTGGTAAAGGTATGTCCTCGAAACTTCAACAAAAGCGCGTACCGAGCTACTGAGCGTCTCTCCTGCAGAGTCTTCCACTGGAGTTTATCTATCATCTCCGTAACGCTTTCGCGATTACTAAATGATCCTGTAATGAAGCGCCCTGCTCTCCGTTGGATCTTCTCTATCTCTTCTATCAACCCTATCTGGTACCGATCCCACACTGGCGAGCAGTGTTCAAGCAGTGGGTGAACAAGCGTACTGTAACCTACTTCCTTTGTTTTCGGATTGCATTTCCTTAGGATTTTTCCAATGAATCTCAGTCTGGCATCTGCTTTACCGACGATCACCCTTATATGATCATTCCATTTTAAATCACTCCTAATGCCTGCTCCCAGATAATGTATGGAATTAACTGCTTCCAGTTGCTGACCTGCTATATTGTAGCTAAATGATAAAGGATCTTTCTTTCTGTGTATTTGCAGCACTTTACACTTGTCTACATTGAGATTCAATTGCCATTCCCTGCACCATGCGTCAATTCGTTGCAGATCCTCCTCCATTTCACTACAACTTTCCATTGTTACAACCTCTCGCTATACTACAGCATCATCCGCAAAAAGCGTCAGTGAACTTCCGATGTTATCCACAAGGTCATTTATGTATATTGTGAATAGCAACGGTTCTGCGACACTCCCCTGCGGCACACCTGAAAGCACTCTTACTTCGGAAGACTTCTCTCCATTGAGAATGACATGCTGCGTTACGTTATCTAGGAACTCTTCAATCCAATCAGACAATTGGTCTGGTAGTCCATATGTTCTTACTTTGTTCATTAAACGACTGTGGGGAACTGTATCGAACGCCTTGCGGAAGTCAAGAATCACGGCATCTACCTGGGAACCCGTGTCTATGGCCCTCTGAGTCTCGAGGACGAATAGCGCGAGCTGGGTTTCACACGATCGTCTTTTTCGAAACCCATGCTGATACCTACAGAGTAGATTTCTAGTCTCCAGAAAAGTCATTATACTCGAACATAATACGTGTTCCAAAATTCTACAACTGATGGACGTTAGAGATATAGGTCTATAGTTCTGCACATCTGTTCAACGTCCCTTCTTGAAAACGGGGATGACCTGTGCCCTTTTCCAATCTTTTGGAACGATAGGTTCTTCTAGAGACCTACTCATCGCTGAGTCCAGTAATTCCCGTTTCGAGAGACATTCCGGAGTTGGAAGGTGACAAGTCGAAAAAAAACGAAAAATTGAAAACATTAACAGAAAGTACTACCTAAGAATTTTCGCTAAACTGCATTGTAATAATTTCTTTGTGCTTGCAACATTCTTAGGCCCACATTACAGAATGGCATTTTTCGCTGCACCCGTTAAACAAAAGGTGCAAAACGATGTAATTTGATGGTATCTTAATCAAGCCGGAGGTTCTCACGTCACTGCCTGAATAAAGAACGATGCCAGAATCGTCTCGGCAGCTGGTGCAGCAGAAAGTACTAAGTCCAGATCTAGCTCTGAACACTTACAATCTCTCTTGTCAAGTATTTCAATTAACAGAGACGTTGGCGGTGATAAAGACAACTCTGTAGATAAGAAAAAGCTTACTGCGACAAATTAAGACGTATGGCTCGTTTGTCTTGGTGGAAAGTAAACACAAATGTTTCTTCCTGTAGTACGACAGTACACTTTTGTCCGCCATGTTCAGCGGCAAGTTTGTAACCTTTCAGTGGGACGAGCTTAATGTACCACACCTTAAGAAACAGATCACAGCGATGCAACGTTGACGTTTACGAAATAGAACTTGCCGCTCTTAGAAATTTTCAGTTTGATTTAATTCATACAACAGTTTTTCTTTTTACTTCAATAACATGTACATCCAATATATATTGTAAATGTTAGTTACGAAAGTGCTTTGCGATAAAATTGATTTTTTACATAAATAAAACAGCTAACAATTTTACGCAGTGCTCTTGTCCTTCAGACACGATAATTGCGTAAGTACCGTTCTGCCCCCGACTACAACACCTACATGACAGTCGGCCGTACTGCGATTTCGATTCCGGTGGAAATCCCTCCGAGAGGCACTTAATTTACTGCCCTGCTTGGCGAAGACCTTCATAATGGATGAAGTGTACAGGCCGTTTCTCATATCCTCGTGACGTCTATCAGGAAATGAACCCCCCTAAACGAGACCAGCCCCCAGACAGGGGCATTGCACGGTACTCTACACCTTGATCACTATGCTCTGCTACGGCGCTAATACGCAAAGCTGAACGGAACGAATAGCGTCTCTAAAAGTGGTGACCACATTCTAGTTGTTGTATTGTGTTCTTCGTTCCAAGGCATGGACGTACGAGTATAATAAGGGGAGTTGTTATGACGTCACAAACTTGAAGCCGACTACCGCCATATTAGTGCGGCCAAATATTAGCTTCTGGTGGAATTGTTTTGTTAAAAAGATGCCAGCTTGCATCAGTTACAGGTTTGCTATAGTTTGGTTAAAATTACTCGACAGTTGACGTCTGGCGCTTGCCGCTGCAGTGTTGACACATCGGTTGGCGGCTACCGCTCGGCTATAAGTGACACAGAAACCGGCGGGTCGCGTAAAAAATGCCGTCAATGTGTAACGCGGAGCAATGTTGGAAGCAGCCGCCGCGAACTGTGACGCAAATGGGAGATGCTCTGTCGACTGATTTTAAGAGACCGATGAGTGAACCGCGGCAGACGACGCGTTTCGTTGGCCTGAATTTAAACCCTTGTCCTGACCCGACCACAACCTCGTGATGTGCAATGTATCCCAGAAAACAGCAGTCAATAGTCCGTGGTAAAATTGAAATCACTATCCCTTTGTTCACGGCCTGTTAAAGTCAACCTCTACGAGGAAATTCAAGACAAAAAAAATTCAGTTTCAGCGCTAAAAATCAAACTGTAATTTCTCGCTGTTATTCATTGGTTACATAAAACCATCCTTACACTGGCCACGAGAACCGCGACTTTACCAGCCGATAAGCAGTCCTGTTTCGCACTTGGCTGTAGATTACAGACGACACTGGCAGATTCCGAACGAAAAAAAAGAATGGCGGGAAGAAAAATAAGAGCAAATAAGAAAAATAAATACGATAATGAAAATCTTTTGATTAGATTTAAAAATAAAAAAATTCGCTGTCCTTCAGGAATTTCTAATCTACAACTTACTATACGACAAGTTTATGCGCCAACCACTACACTATGACATTACTACCACGTTGTTACATTTACGACTCACATTCCAGTAGCAACGATGAATGGCAGCCTTCAAAAATTTGCCTTCACATGACGTCGTACGAAACTTTTATAATGCAGCCGATCTCTGTAATTATAATAACTGTGTATGTGACGCTGAATCGGATCTTGTGGGGAAGGATCTACTAGTGTTTGATTAGCGCTGTGTATGAAACCCGTTTATATCGTTAGCATCGCTGTGTGTCAGAATGTGCGTGTGTGTGTGTGTGTGTGTTGTTTTATGGTTATCACGTGTGATGAAATACGAAATTACACGGCCAATCCAGGATTTGGGGCCGGCCGAAGTGGCCGTGCTGTTAAAGGCGCTGCAGTCTGGAACCGCAAGACCGCTACGGTCGCAGGTTCGAATCCTGCCTCGGGCATGGATGTTTGTGATGTCCTTAGGTTAGTTAGGTTTAAGTAGTTCTAAGTTCTAGGGGACTAATGACCTCAGAAGTTGAGTCCCATAGTGCTCAGAGCCATTTGAACCAGGATTTGGGATCCAAACACAACAAGAAAGAAATCCATAGAAAGTGAACCAACTAGTTGCAGCAGTTTTGCAACGGCGAACGCTTCGGGCGTGACGTTGAGCGCTCGGTTGGAGGAAACCAGTTCCAGCTGGTGAAGTGCCAACTGTCAAGTTATTTTAATCGGAGTGTAGTCGTCTTCATTATAGTGTAAAGCGTAAAGGAATTACATTTCATTTGTACGTGGACTTGTTCGAGCAATATTACCTTTTATTATACATGAATTTTAGTTGCACTGATTACTTTCGCTGTTGTTTATTTTTCCTTCTGTAATTTGACCTTATATTTCGTATCATTAGAACTTGTAATGATACTGATTGGACGCTGTGAGAAGAAAATATTGCAAATCGTCCATACAAAGCAAAATATGTTTTCAGCATTTGCGAGAAGAGAGCACAGACGGAATGGCAGTTTCGTCATTCAGTGTTAAGGAAGATGCTGGACAACGAAAGCAGCTTTCCAACGTCACGTACTTAGTTTTTTGGTTATTCAAAACGTGTAACAAAAGGAAAGCTACGTTAACAAAGCCATATGTGTCCTATTGCTGGATCAAATATGCCTTTAAGACTAGAAAAATGTCAGAAAATACCTTCCTGACACTGTGCTATTCACGAATAACGCTGTAATATCTACTCTGTACGTGCACACGACCGAAATTCAGAACAAGAAGCAACTACGAACAGTAATCTGCTAACGTTCAGGGGCTCCTAACACTGCAGACCAATGCACAGCGTTAAGTCCGTAGCGCCACCTGCCCTTACTGTACTTCCACAGTCCGAAGACCAGCTGGTGAGGGCATGAACGGTTGTCTACTGTGTGCGGGGCTCTTCACCTCTGTGCCACTACTGCAACCAACGTCTGGTTCAACATGCTTGCTGTACTGAAATTTTGGTTTCCTTCTACAATTTTTACCCTCACTTCCCTCTGCTATCAAAACTCACATTTCCTTGATGCCTCAAGATGTATCTCATCAATCGATCCCTTCTTTTAGTCGCATTGGGCTATAAATTAACTTTTTTCTCGATTATGTTCAGTACCCCCTCATTAACTAACCGATCTAGCCATATAATCTACGTTCTTTTGTAGCCTCACATTTTAAAAGCATCAATTCTATTCTTATCCGAACTGTTCGTTATCCAGGTTCCACTTCCGTACAGAGATATATCTCAGATCAAAGTACCTTAAGACAACAATTCCAAACAATTAAATTTATTTACGATGTTAACAAATTTGTTGCTATTGCCAGATTGCATTTTATATCCTCTCTATTTATGCCATCGTCTATTATTTTGCAGCCTAAATAGCAAAACTCGCCGACTGCTTTTACCCTCCCTTTTTCTAATGTAATTCCCTCAGCATCAGCTGATTTAATCCGTCTACACACCACCACCCTTGGTTTACTCTTGTTAATATTTGTCTTACAACCACTTTCCCAGACACTGTCTATTCCGTCCAGCTGCTCTTCCAAGCCCTTTGCCGTCTCTGATATGGTTGCAACGTCATAGACAAACCTTGAAGTTTTTAATTCTTCCCCTTGAATTTTAATTCTCTTTCGTTTCTCCTTCGTTTCGTTTACTGCTTGCTCAGTCTGCAGACTGAATGGACTTCAACCCTGTCTAACTCTATTCTCAATCACTGCTTTCCTTTCTTTAGCAACCCTTATAACTGTAGTCTGATTTATGTACAAGTTGTAGACAACTTTTCTCTCCCTCTATTTTATCTCTGCTGTTTTTCAGAGTTTCGGAGAGTGCAGTCTAGTAAACATCGTCAAAAGCTTACACTAAGTCTACAAATGCTATAAACGTAACTTCGGCTGTCTTTAACGTATTTTGTAAGATAACGTGCCTGGTGAGAGTTGCCTCATTTCTCCCGAACCCACACTGACCTACCCAGAGGTTCTTCCAGTCTTACGTAAATAATTTGTATTATTATTTTTCAACCGTGTCTTATTAAAGCGACAGTTTGGTAACATTCATATGTTTCAGCAGCTGTCTTATACCAACAATAAAACTGAAACACGAGTAATGCATTGCAGTCTGATTATGTCCTGACGAGGAAAGTAGGCTAGGAAATGAGGCCTAAAAGTAACTGACAAGTTTTGCTACTTCGGCAGCGAAAGGACCGACACTGGTAGAATTAGAGAGGATATAAAATGCAGACTGACAATAAAGAGAAAAAGTTTCCTGGAAACGAGATACTGAACAGCGTATATAAATTTACGCGTTAGCAAAAAAATGGTTCAAATGGCTCTGAGCACTATGGGACTTAACATCTGTGGTCATCAGTCCCCTAGAACTTAGAACTACTTAAACCTAACTAACCTAAGGACAGCACTTAACACCCAGTCAGCACGAGGCAGAGAAAATCTCTGACCCCGCCGGGAATCGAACCCGGGAACCCGGGCGTGGGAAGCAAGAACGCTACCGCACGACCACGAGATGCGGACTAATTAAATAATAAGATCGGTTAACTGGCAAAGGTGTACTGAATCTAACTGGGGAGAAAATAACTTCATGGGAAAAGTGAATTACAAGAAACAATAAGTTGATGCAAAACATTCCGAGACCATGAAAATAGCTGATTTGATAATGGAATCAAGTTAAGGCTAGGAATTTTTTCTGGAAGTTTCTGTTCGGAAGAGAGACATGCATAATAAACATTGCGACCACGAAGAGAATAGATGCTTTCGGCATGTGACACTGCATAAGTTAATTTTGTAGTGGAAGGTGATGTGAGGAGATAGGTATTGTAGAGCAACACCTAGGTTCGAATGTAGTAAGCTGATTCAAATCGATACAAGTTGCTCTTGTTATGAAGAAATGAACAGACTTGTCCAGGATTTACTAGCGTTGGAAACTGCACCAAATAAATGTTCTTTGGACTCAAGACCACAAGAACAGCCAAGAAGACGGAGTCCAAAGCATGTTGCATTATCTCGGAATTTCGAGGGTAATATTTTGTGAGCATCAGCTCCCTACCGCAAGCGTTCTGGTAAGCATTTCACGCGCTCCTTTTTTCTCTTACAAAATGAAAATGCAGGGGGAATGAACGAGGATTTGTCGCGTAAAAAAGGCAACTCAGCTGATGCTTCCAGCCTAAGCGACTGGGGTGCTAAGCTGCGTGAAACCCATCTTCGGACTGATGACAACCACCACCACCACCACCACCACCACCACCACCACCACAACAACAACAACAACAACAACCAGCCAACCAACCCCTTATTCATGCAGCAGAATGGTATCACTTGGTCAACTAAAAATACAAAACTACTGTAGACAGTCACGTGTATTGTTCTGTCCTTAGTGAGTGGTTATTACGAGGGGTGTTCAGTAAGCAGCATGACACATTTTTTCTCGATCAGTTTCGCTTAAAAAAAAAAAAAACGAGTAATTTGTCGTGGGACATCGTGGAATATTCCCGCTTCAACCCCGATAGCTGCATGTAGTTCTAATAGGTGTCAGCGCAACTCGTAGTCTTCAAAATTGCCGTCTGTAATTGAGGTGCGTCCCTATCAGAGAGCTGTCAATGAGTTTCTTTTGGCGGGAAACCAGACCATCGCAGTTATTTACAGGCGCTTGCAGAATGTCTATGGAGCATTGATGGTGAACAAAAGCACGGTGATCCGTTGGGCGAGGCGTTTGTTATCGCAAGAAGGTCGCACAAACCTGTCCGATTTCCCGCGTGCCGGACGACCGCGCACACAGCTGTGACTCCTGGAGTTTGGACTTCAGCCTGTTCGTCGCCACAAAAATGAAAATGAACTTCTCCTCCTCCATGACAATGCGAGGCCTAACGCAAGTCTGCGAACCCGAGAGGAGCTCGTAAAATTTCATATTAGAACAAATAAGCCCTCGGTCACAAATATTAAGTCAAAATTGACCAGGTTCCGACGCTACTACGAGCGTCGTCTTCAGAATTAAATGAACTGTTCTAGAACATATTAGGTATATAGTACATTAATAAAATTAAAGTTTGTACTGACTGGAAAGAGATGCAGTACTTACAAGTCACATTTTAAAAAATCTAAGCCGGAAAGGCGACGTCATGAATAGTTGTAAATAAGATGGCGAGCCGCTAAGGGCTGCTCGTACCTGAGTGAACAAGGGTTGCAACAAGACTGAGGTGCCCACGTTAGAAAGTGTGGGCAAGTAAACATGGAGTTGCTACGAGCGCCATCTAGTAGCCGCAGAAACGACTAGGCTACTGTACATTTAAAATTAGACGCATGAAATGGTGATGAAGCTGATTCATCTAACAATAATAGGATGAAGTTACACATTTATCTGCTTTAAACGGAGATACATTTTGTAACGTAAAAAAAAAAACGTCAGTTATGACATACAAGAAAACAGCAAAGATGTAACAGGAAAACAACATTTCGGCAAACTGCACGAGGAAATCTGAATCAAAGATCAAGCAATGGTTTTACGCAGTCGAAAAAGTTTTTATTTCGCAGCTGCAGCTGTTCGTTGAGAATGAGGCCATCATGACGAGAGAGATGTTTGAAAATCTCCAATTCCTCTAAAACATCTAACCTACGCCCCTTCTTTTCGGTATGCAGAATATTGCTATCGCCTATGGCTTTAGGCACGTGCCCAGTAATTAAGAGATGATCGGCAAAGGATGAATTTAGTGGACTGGTGCCGTTCTTTCTTAAAAGATGTTCTTTATATCTGATGGTGAAGGCACGCCCAGTTTGCCCTATATAATAGGAGGAGCAGGTATCGCAGATGATCTTATAAACGCCAGAACTTTCTGTAGGGGAGCGAATGGACTTCAAATTATGAATGAAGTTTCTCTTCAGATTATTATTAGTAGAGAAGGCAACATTGCAGTTGTATTTGTTGCGAAGCACGCGCTGAATCTGATAGGAAATGGGTCCTACGAAAGGAATAGAAAAACGTTTTTTTGGGTTAATTTCAGTGCATGGGGTGTTGAGCGTGGTAGTTCTTGCAGTTTTCTTTTTTAGGACATCGTCCACTATGTTAGGCGTACATTCATTATTGACTGCTATGGTTTTAAGTAAATTTATCTCCTCATTAAACTTTTCTGTTGAAAGTGGTATAGAGGTGGTTCGGACGACGGCAGAGTGGACTGTTCTTCCTCATCCATCCTTCAGGCCGGATCTCGCATCTCCGACTTCCATCTGTTTGGCTCAATGAAGGATGCACTCCGCGGAAGCAGTACGTGCATGATGGGGAGGTTATTGACCAACTGAGACGTGGACTCTGACGTCGATTAGTAGAGTGGTATGTCGCAGCAGGACGCTGGGTCTGACGTCGATTTGTAGAGTGGTACCATGCGGGCATAGAGGCCCTCCCAGTAAGGTGGACTTAAGGCCGTCGCATTGAACGGAGATTGTGTTGAGAAATACGGTTTTCTAGCCCAAAGAGTGGGGAATAATATGATGTATTGGAATGCTCAACCTGCATTCAGAAAAAAAGTGTGTTGCATTACTTACTGAACAACCCCGTAATATGTGTTTTGTTAACAGTTACAGAAAAGCTTATCCTAAATTGTTCGTGTTTAATGCTATCACTCGGATTAAAATCTGTTCCCCACCATAACTGCTGCGTGTATTACTTATTCCAGTCTTCCCTACCCCTCCCCCCAACCCCACCCCCACTAACAGAGACGCACGGAAAGTCATCGAGTAAAACGGAAGTGATTTCTGGCGTTCCCCAAGGTAGTGTTGTAGGTCCTTTGCTGTTCCTTATCTATATAAACGATTTGGGAGAAAATCCGAGCAGCCGTCTTCGGTTGTTTATCGACTAATAAAGTCATCAGAAGATAAAAAAACTGCAAAACGATTTAAAAAAATATCTGAGTGGTGCGAAAAGTGGCAGTTGACCCTACATAACGAAACGTGTGAGGTCATCCACATGAGTGCTAAAAGGATCTCGTTGAACTTCGGTTACACGATAAATCAGTCTAATCTAAAAGCCATAAATTCAACTAAATACCTAGATATTACAATTACGAACAACTTAAATTCGAAAGAACACATAGAAAATGTTGTGGGGAAGGCTAACCAAAGGCTGCGTTTTCGTGGCAGGACACTTAGAAAATGTAACAGACCTACTAAGGAGACTGCCTACACTACGCTTGTTCGACCTCTTTTAGAATACTCCTGCGCAGTGTGGGATCGTTACCAGATAGGACTGACGGAGAACATCGAAAAAGTTCAAAGAAAGGCAGCACATTTTGTATTATCGCGAAATATGAGAGTGTCACAGAAATGATACAGGATTTCGGCTGGAAATCATTAAAAGAAAGGCGTTTGTCGTTGCGACGGAATCTTCTCACGAAATTCCAATCACCAACTTTCTCCTCCGAATGCGAAAATATTTTTTTTGACACCGACCTACATAGGGCGGAACGATCACCACGATAAAATAAGGGAAATCAGAGCTCGTACGGAAATATATAGGTGTTCATTCTTCCCGTGCGCTATACGAGATTGGAATAACAGAGAATTGTGAAGGTGGTTCGATGAACCCTCTGCCAGGCACTTAAATGTGATTTGCAGAGTATCCACGTAGATGTAGATGTAGATACACAGCTTCTCATCGTTGCTCTCGCCTATAGAAACGATAGGGGTATACTTTGTAAGTAGGCTGTTTAGGTTTTTATATTGGTAACGCCACGTAGCGCTCTGAAAATCACTGGCTGTGCTGTGTGCAGTCTGTGGCTGGTTTGCATTGTTGTTGGCCATTGTAGTGTTGGACAGCTGGATGTTAATAGCGCCTAGCATGGCGCAGTTGGAGCCTGGAGGTGAGCCGCCAACAGTGGTGGATGTGGGGAGAGAAATGGCGGAGTTTTGAAATTTGTAAGACTGGATGTCATGAACTGCTATATATATTATGACTTTTGAACACTAGTAAAGTAAATAAATTGCTTTTTCTCTATCAAAATCTTTCATTTGCTAACTATGCCTATCAGTAGTTAGTGCCTTCAGTAGTTTGAATCTTTTATTTAGCTGGCAGTAGTGGCGCTCGCTGTATTGCAGTAGTTCGAGTAACGAAGATTTTTGGTGACGTAAGTGATTTGTGAAAGCTATAGGTTAATGTTAGTCAGGGCCATCCTTTTGTAGGGATTTTTGAAAGTCAGATTGCGTTGTGCTAAAAATATTGCGTGTCAGTTTAAACACAGTCATGTATAATATTTCTAAGGGGACGTTTCAACTTTTCGTGACAGTATTATCTTTGCGTATTGTTTGAAGATTTGCCAGTGTCGACTTAACGAAAGTCATGCAAAATACGATGAAGATGCACGAATCACACATGAGATGCAGTCCTAAACGTTAGTGTGCTACCGCTATTAAGAGGAGCCGACAAAAACACAATTGACCGCGGTATGAAGTGTAATGTACGTGCAGAAATTCTGAGTGGGCACTCACCATCGTATAGCGTGCCTCTGTCTGCACACCCTGGGGTTTGTGGCTCGTATGCAAAGTCGCTCGGGTCTGTGCAAAACAGAAGTACATGGTCAGGGCCGCAGATGTCGCTCGCGAGCGCAAGCACAAATTGAAGAATGCAAATGCGCAACAGTGACTCTACTTCCCCTGTCTGTCTGCGTAACAAGTCAGGCTGCGGGCTTAGAATCCAGTTCCCAAACACCGGTAGAACATTAACCTCACACGTACACATGTTCGATAGGTTCTTTCCGTGAACAGATGATTCAAATACGAGACAACACGTAAACGTTCTGAATAGAATGACATTTCTGTCGAGCTGAAGATCACAGCGGTTGACTGTTCTGAAAATAATTTATTATACCGCACTAAATCACTTTTATTTGTAATTGAATGAGCGCTTTCGGGTACCATGAAGACAAATAAGTTTAAAAACTGAAGGAAAAGTTACTCAGGTAAACTCGAAATTAAAATGCCTCGGTGCCCTCCGCCGATCGGACGCGAGAACATCTACACCATACAACTCGCTGAATACGTTCAGCGTTTTCTTTTAACAGTAATGTTCACTTGCAAGATACTTTCCACTCAATATATAATTTTAAAGAATGTTTAATATATTTTTTTAAAAAATTGTGTAATCTCATCAGCTACTATCATACCATTTTACGTAATGTACCTGCTTGTTAACATGTGTCACGTCTATTTCTTAAAATATTGTAATTTCAGAATTCGTAATCTTGCTTTATACATTGTAGTGACATAAGTACTAATACATGCTGTGTTAAAAAGAATTACTGAAGAGTTTGTTTTTTATCAAAATATGTCAACAGCACACTAAGAGTTACTCAGTAGCCGAACAACATATTACCTTTTATGTGTCGGACTCTTCTCGTGTACAGGGCTTACTTACAGTCCGGGAACACTTTCAATTATTTATTGCATAAGAATCAAATATTGTACAGATATCACACATATGTAATTTTTGAAGAGATACCCTGATCTTTTTTTTTTAATTTTTATTTATTTATTTTGTGTATACCGCCACGGCTGAGTTTGGTCATTTGCCGATAGTCAGCGCTAGTCGCAAACATGGCAAGTTCAGATGCGGAACGAGCTTTCTGTGTGTTGGAGTTCGACAAAAACAAGTGTGCTACAGCTGTTCAACGGATGTTTAGAACCGAGAATGGTAAGAAGCCACCAACAAGGAAACCCATTCACCACTGGCACAACAAATTCGTGATTCCCCAAAGGTAAATGTTTTCTGTGCCTTGTCACGTCGAAAACTACACGGGCAATTCTTCTTCGCTGAGAGTACTGTCACTGGATATTCCCACTTGGACATGTTGGAGCAATGCTAGTGCCTCAAATGCAATCGGACTCTGCGTTCATCTTTCAGCAGGAAGGGGCTCCACCCCATTTACATCGTGAAGTTCGTGGGTGCCTGAACACGGAGCTGCCGCATCGATGGATCGGCCGTGCTACAGAAGGGGACAGCTGTTTCATGAAATGGCCTCCCCGATCACCAGATCTCACTCCGTGTGACTTTTTGCTGTGAGGACACATTAAAGATCTGGTGTATCTGCCGCCTCTTTGGTTGCCAGAGTTGGCAGCGAGGGGAATCAACATACTCTGCACCGGCACAGAAACGATAAAGACGACAACCTCATTCAATTATACGTAACGTGAAACAGCAATTTTACTGCAGTTAGTTCCGTTTATACGAAGACTATTATTTAAAAAGCAAATTAATTTTGTAACACAAATACACCGTAATCCTCGGAATCTGTCTATAATGCGTTAGAAATTCTTATAACAATGTGCTATCCGTTATTGTACGAGCATGGAGAATGCGTGTTTCAAGACGTTACAGTGAGAAATTCCACTTGGCAAAGAACATCTAGGTTATAGGAGCGGATACTGGGAGCAGCTGACACGGCGGCCTCGTACTGGAACGTATACTTCGTAATATTCCAGTTTATCTGTAATATATTCCAACATTTATAACTTCATGCTTCTCCAACACAAACTGCCTGGAACAAACCGTGACAAACAGTCTCGACGATTGGTTCGCGAACTTAAATAACTGTCAATATGACTGCAGTGTGGAAAATTTCCGTATTCATCTCACAAGAGGACCCTCCATACCGTAAATCACGGATTCTGCTCGGCTTCAAATATGTTGTAGAGGCACTTACCCCGAGCACCTGGCTATCCGGTTTCTTAGCGACGTGCCTTGATTTTTGAGAAAATCGATTTTGAAGTTCATTGCGCAGTTTGTATACCTGTAACATTAGACGACACTGGACTCGCATTCGGGAGGACGACGGTTCAATCCCGTCTCCGGCCATCCTGATTTAGGTTTTCCGTGATTTCCCTAAATCGTTTCAGGCAAATGCCGGGATGGTTCCTTTGAAAGGGCACGGCCGATTTCCTTCGCCATCCCTCCCTAACCTGGGCTTGCGCTCCGTCTCTAATGACCTCGTTGTCGACGGGACGTTAAATACCACTAACCTAACCTAACATTAGACGTATTTGTAGCAAGTCAGCGTAGCGCAGCGATAAAGGCTCACGGCTACCGCGCTGGAGGTACTGTGTTCGAATCCTGCTCGTGTACTTTTTTTCAAAATCGAACGAATTTTTCAATTTCATTTCAAAGAATATCAACAAACAGTATAAGGCGTGCGAAATTATAAAAGATATATTCAGTTAGTAGTTTTTTCAAATATTCATTTCGTTTGTGGTTCGCATAATATTCTCCCAATTCATCTTTTTCGTTGAAATCTACCAATTAATCATCAATAATGATCTGTGTTTCGGCAAAGAAATCCTGTATTGCGATACATATCTCATCGCCAATTGCAAAAAAAAAAATGGCTCTGAGCACTATGGGACTCAACATCTTAGGTCATAAGTCCCCTAGAACTTAGAACTACTTAAATCTAACTAACCTAAGGACATCACACACACCCATGCCCGAGGCAGGATTCGAACCTGCGACCGTAGCAGTCCCGCGGTTCCGGACTGCAGCGCCAGAACCGCTAGACCACCGCGGCCGGCTCGCCAATTGCAGCGGAATTGGCAGAGATCACGCTAGGCGGTGTACTCGTTACGAGATTCAAATCGCGGAATAGACTTTCGGCGTATTTAATGACATTTGTGATTTTGCCTTTTGATTCTTCGTCCAACTCCTCTACTTGTGGATCTTTTTCTGGCTGCACTACTGCAGAAAAACTTGGTTCTCCGATTTCACAGAATTTTTCTAACACATGACACTAGAGACGCTTTGCGAGCAACTGACGCTGTAGTTAGATGCGAACGTAAAGGAAAGCAGCTCGCATTCTCATTGGCCTAGGAGCTGGGGTTCCCGTTACGGCTAACGGTATTCACGGAAGAGGGGACGATAATGGGTGGAGATCGATTTCAAGAATACAAGAAGCGACCGCTGTACGAAAATTTGGAACTCCAACTGTGAACCACAAACGGAATGAATATTTGAAAAAAGTAATAACTGAATATATCTTTTATAATTTCGCACAACTTGCACTGTTTGTTGATATTCTTTGAAATAAAATTGGGTAGATTTTGAAAAAAAAAAAAAGTGCACGAGCAGGATTCGAATACAGTACCTCCAGCGCGGTTGCCGCGAACCTTTACCGCTGCGCTACGCTGCCCTGCTCGAAATATGTCTAATGTTACAGGTATACAAAGTGCGCAATGAACTTCAAAAAAAAATTGGCCGGCCGCGGTGGTCTCGCGGTTCTAGGCGCGCAGTCCGGAACCGTGCGACCGCTACGTCGCAGGTTCGAATCCTGCCTCGGGCATGGATGTTTGTGATGTCCTTAGGTTAGTTAGGTTTAAGTAGTTCTAAGTTCTAGGGGACTGATGACCACGGCAGTTGAGTCCCATAGCGCTCAGAGCCATTTGAACCATTTGAATTTTTGAACTTCAAAATCGATTTTCTCAAAAACCAAGGCACGTCGCTAAGAAACCGGATAGCCAGGTACTCGGGGTAAGTGCCTCTACAACATACTTGAAGCGCACCTGAATCCGTGATTTACAGTATGGAGGGTCCCTTTGTCAGTTAGGCGTCCGCAGAAAAATGCAATCGCTTTGGCGCCTGAGTTTTGGGTGCGTGGTATCGGCAGGAATAAGACGTTTGTTGATGGCTCACCGCTGCTCCGCGTTTCTGTTGCATTTTACGGATTTCTTAAGACTTCGCTGCATGGGGACGGACACATTCGTGTTGCTCGCCAGTCACCTCGTCTCACATTGATGCTAAGCAACGGCACGGCCCGATGCAAACACTCTTCTATTGTTGACAATTGGACACATCGCGATATATGTCACTCGTCCAGAGCAAAGTCTCAAACGACTGGAAAAAGACGCAGGTGAATGCACTATATAAGAAGACTAACAAAACGGACCCGTCAGGTTATAGGCCAATATCCTTATCGCCGACCGCGGTGGTCTAGCGGTTCTGGCGCTGCAGTCCGGAACCGCGGGACTGCTACGGTCGCAGGTTCGAATCCTGCCTCGGGCATGGGTGTGTGTGATGTCCTTAGGTTAGTTAGGTTTAAGTAGTTCTAAGTTCTAGGGGACTTATGACCTAAGATGTTGAGTCCCATAGTCCTCAGAGCCATTTGAACCATTTGAACCAATATCCTTATCATCAGTTTGCTGCGCAGTTCTTGAATCAATTCTCAGTTCTAATGTGTAATAAATTTTCTTGAGACCGAGAAGCTTATGTTCACGAATTAGCAAGGTCTTAGAAAGCATCGCTCGTGCGAAACTCAGCTTGCCCTTTTCTCACATGATATACTACGAACTGTGGAAAAAGGGCAACAGTCAGATTCCATACTTCTACATTTCCGAAAAGCATATGAGACAGTGCCCCACTGTAAAGAAGATACGAGCATATGGAATACGTTCCTAGATACGTGAGTGGCTCAAGGACTTCTTAAATAATAGAACCAATTATGTTGTCCTCGGGGGCGAGTATTCATCAGAGACAAGGATGTCGTCAGGAGTGCCACAGACAGGTGTGATAGGACCGCGGTTATTCTCTATATGCATTGGCGGACGTGGTGAGTGGCAACATGCGGTTGTTTGCTGATGCTGCTGTCGTGTAAGGGAAGGTGTCGAAGTTCAGTGACTGTAGGAGGATACAAAATGGCTTTGATAGAATTTCATGTTGGTATGATGAATGGCAGCCAGCTCTATTGTGGACAATGCGGATGAGTAGCGAAAACAAACCCGTAATCTACGGATCTGCGTCAGTTGTATCCTACTGACACAGTCACATCGTTTAAATATCTGCGCGTAACGCTGCAAAGCGATATGAAATGGGACAAGTGTCTAAGGATTGCAGCAGGGAAGGCGAATGCTCGTCTCCGGTTTATTGGGGGAATTTTGGGAAAGTGTGGTTCACCTGTAAAGGAGACCCCATGCAGTACGCTAGTGCGAGCTATTCCGAAGTAGTGCTCAAGTATTTAGGATCCGCACCAGGTCCGATAAAAGGAAGATATCGAAGTCATTAAGAGGCGGGCTGCTAGATTTGTTACCGGTGGGTTCGAACAACGCGCAAATATTACGGAGATGTTTCGGAATCTCAAATAGAAATCCCTCGAGGGAAGGCGACGTTCTTTTCGAGGAACACTGTTGAGAAACTTTACAGAATCAGCATTTGAAGCTGACTGCCGAACGATTCTACTGCCGCCAACATACATTGCCCGTAAGGACCACGAAGATAAGACACGAGAAATTAGGGCTTATACGGAGGCATACAGACAGTCGTTTATCGCCCACTCTGTCTCCAAGAGGAACAGAAAAGAAAATGATTAGTAGTGGTACAGAGTAGCTTCCGCCACGCACCGTACGATGGCTTGCTGAGTGCTTATATAGATATAGACGTATATATGTCGTTTACACTGAGGAAAATCCAAGGAAGTTCTGGTCTTACGTTAACTTAGTAAGTGGATCGACACAGCATATCCAGACACTCTGGGATGATGATGGCATTCAAACAAAGGATGACACGCGTAAAGCTGAAATACTAAACACCTTTTTCCAAAACTGTTTCACAGAGGAAGACCGCACTGCAGTTCCTTCTCTAAATCCTCGCACGAACGAAAAAATGGCTGACATCGAAATGTGTGTCCAAGGAATAGAAAAGCAACTGAAATCACTCAACAGAGGAAAGTCCACTGGACCTGACGGGATACCAATTCGATTCTACACAGAGTACGTGAAACAACTTGCCCCCATTCTATCAGCCGTGTACCGCAAGTATCTAGAGGAACGGAAGGTTCCAAATGATTGGAAAAGATCACAGGTAGTCCCAGTTTTCAAGAAGGGTCGTCGAGCAGATGCGCAAAACTATAGGCCTATATCTCTGACATCGATCTGTTGTACAATTTTAGAACATGTTTTTTGCTCGCGTATCATGTTATTTCTGGAAACCCAGAATCTACTCTGTAGGAATCAACATGGATTCTGGAAACAGTGATCGTGTGAGACCCAACTCGCTTTATTTGTTTATGAGACCCAGAAAATATTAGATACAGAGTCCCAGGTAGATGCCATTTTGCCGGCCGGAGTGGCCGAGGGGTTCTAGGCGCTACAGTCTGGAACCGTGCGACCGCTACGATCGCAAGTTCGAATCCTGCCTCGGGCATGGATGTTTGCGATGCCCTTAGGTTAGTTAGGTTTAAGTAGTTCTAAGTTCTACGGGACTGATGACCTCAGAAGTTAAGTCCCATAGTGCTCAGACCCATTTGAACCATTTTTTAGATGCCATTTTCCTTGACTTCTGGAAGGCGTTCGATACAGTTCCGCACTGTCGCCTGATAAACAAAGTAAGAGCCTACGGAATATCAGACCAGCTGTGTGGCTGGATTGAAGAGTTTTTAGCAAACAGAACACAGCATGTTGTTCTCAATGGAGAGACGTCTACAGACGTTAAAGTAACCTCTGGCGTGCCACAGGGGTGTTATGGGACTATTGCTTTTCACAATATATATAAATAACCTAGTAGATAGTGTCGGAAGTTCCATGCGGCTTTTCGCGGATGATACTGTAGTATACAGAGAAGTTGCAGTATTAGAAAATTGCAGCGAAATGCAGGAAGATCTGCAGCGCATCGGCACTTGGTATAGGGAGTGGCAATTGACCATTAACATAGACAAATGTAATGTATTGCGAATACGTAGAAAGAAGGATCCTTTATTGTATGATTATATGTTAGCGGAACAAACACTGGTAGCAGTTACTTCTGTAAAATATCTGGGAGTATGCGTACGGAACGATTTGAAGTGGAATGATCATATAAATTTAATTGTTTCTGGCGTTCCTCAAGGTAGTGTTATAGGCCCTTTGCTGTTCCGTATCTATCTAAACAATTTGGGAGACAATCTGAGGACCGTCTTAGGTTGTTTGCAGATGACGCTGTCGTTTATCGACTAAAAAAGTCATCAGCAGATCAAAACAAATTGCAAAACGATTTAGAAAAGATATCTGAATGGTGCGAAAATTGGCAGTTGACCCTGAATAACGAAAAGTGTGAGGTCATCCAGATGAGTGCTAAAAGGAATTCGCTAAACAAAAAAAAAAATGCTTTGAGGACTATGGCACTTAACATCTGTGGTCATCAGTCCCCTAGAACTTAGAACTACTTAAACCTAACTAACCTAAGGATATCACACACATCCATGCCCGAGGCAGGATTCGAACCTGCGACCGTAGCGGTCACGCGGTTCCACACTGAAGCGCCTAGAACCGCACGGTCACAAAGGCCAGCTTCGGTTACACGATGAATCAGTCTAATCTAAAAGCCGTAAATTCAACTAAATACCTAGGTATTACAATTACGAACAACTTAAATTGGAAGGAACACATAGAAAATGTTGTGGAGAAGGCTAACCAAAGACTGCGTTTTATTGGCAGGACGCTTGGAAAATGTAACAGATCTACTAAGGAGACTGCCTACACTACGCTTGTCCGTCCTCTATTAGAATACTGCTGCGCGGTGTGGGATCCTTACCAGATAGGACTGACGGAGTACATCGATAAAGTTCAAAGAAAGGCAGCACGTTTTGTATTATCGCGAAATATGTGAGAGAGTGCCACAGAAATGCTACAGGATTTGGGCTGGACATCATTAAAAGAAAGGCGTTTTTCGTTGCGACGGAATCTTGTCAATTCGAATTACCAACTTTCTCCTTCGAATGCGAAAATATTTTGCTGACACCAACCCATTAGGGAGAAACGATCACCACGATAAAATAAGGGAAATCAGAGCTCGGTACGGAAAGATGTAGGTGTTCGTTCTTTCCGCGTGCTATACGAGATTGGAATAATAGAGAATTGTGAAGGTGGTTCGATGAACCCTGTGCCAGGCACTTAAATGTGATTTGCAGAGTATCTACATCTACATCCATACTCCGAAAGCAACCTGACGGTGTGTGGCGGAGGGTACCCTGAGTACCTCTATCGGTTCTCCCTTCCATTCCAGTCTCGTATTGTTCGTGGAAAGAATGATTGTCGGTATGTTTCTGTGTGGGCTCTAATCTCTCTGATTTTATCCTCATGGTCTCTTCGCGAGATATACGTAGGAGGGAGCAATATACTGCTGGACTCTTCGGTGAAGGTATGTTCTCGAAACTTTAACAAAATCCCGTACCGAGCTACTGAGCGTCTCTCCTGCAGAGTCTGCCACTGGAGTTTATCTATCATCTCCGTAACGCTTTCGGGATTACTAAATGATCCTGTAACGAAGCGCGCTGCTCTCCGTTGGATCTTCTCTATCTCTTCTATCAGCCCTATCTGGTACGGATCCCACACTGCTGAGCAGTATTCAAGCAGTGGGCGAACAAGCGTACTGTAACCTACTTCCTTTGTTTTCGGATTGCATTTCCTTAGGATTCTTCCAATGAATCTCAGTCTGGCATCTGCTTTACGGACGATCAACTTTATGTGATGATTCCATTTTAAATCACTCCTAATACGTACTCCCAGATAATTTATGGAATTAACTGCTTCCAGTTGCTGACCTGCTATTTTGTAGCTAAATGATAATGGATCTATCTTTCTATGTATTCGCAGCACATTACACTTGTCTACATTGAGATTCAATTGCCATTCCCTGCACCATGCGTCAATTCGCTGCAGATCCTCCTGCATTTCAGTACAATTTTCCATTGTTACAACCTCTCGATACACCACAGCATCATCTGCAAAGAGCCTCAGTGAACTTCCGATGTCATCCACCAGGTCATTTATGTATATTGTGAACAGCAACGGTCCCATGACACTCCCCTGTAGAGTATCCATGTAGATGTAGATGTAGATATGTTGCAGCTTTGTGTGACCGCTGAGAGAGCCCAGAGGAACTCGAAACAAGACGCCGTTCGTCTCTCTAGAACGTCGGTGGAAAACTGCGAGACTCGTATTTCGACGCAGAAACGACAAAAGTAGTCAGACCCTTTACGTAGCTGTTTCGCAGGGTCGCTCTTTATATGCTCATTTGCGAGTGGAACAGGTTCAGTGAATAGCCTCCACTGCCATGTAGTTTACAGTGAGTCGAAAGTAAAGATAAAGATTCACGTGTAGACACTTACGCAGAAAGTGGAAGATCACGTAATATTGACTTTTCTAAAATAATTGACCATTTTGCACATACAAGAGCGAGGGAACTCTGATTTTTTCTGGGCTTTAGGCGGCTGTCCACGGCATGTTGCGATGCCTTACGTTTGGTCTCCTAACGCTGGGCATATCGTCAGAGGCTACGAAGACTCAGACAGCAGTTTCAGAAACTTAAGCCACCTCAGCAATCCGAACTGTTTAAGCTCTATGAGCCGCGCCGATGTGTGTTACGAAGCTTGTGACGGAGAATGGTTGAGACGGTTTGCCTTAGAGCTAGGACCCACAACATGTGTGATTTCAATCCTTCAAAAGCACAAAAACAACGAGAACAGAAAGCAATCCTTTAACAGGAAAGGATCATTCCAAAGCGAGCACACGTCGGCGCGAATCCGCGATCTTGGCTGTCGTGTGATGACGTCAGAGCTGCACCGTTGCACGGATACGTGTAAAATATCCGGCTTGCTAAGTTTGTTTGAAACTGCTACCCGAGTCTTTATACTCTCTGACGACGTCTACTGCGTTTGGAGACGAAACGTCGAGCACAGGGACGTGATTCGTACCGCGGCCTAATGCCCAGTCACACAAGGACGTCAGTACCGACCGTATAATCCTGCATTTATAATCCTTTCTGTAAGACTAGAATTCTAGATCACAAAGCACACACGGTTCATTAATATTTTACAGTTTTACGTTAACATTAAATTTATTTGAGCCAGTTTTTTGAAACTGTACGTATATTCGTTCTCGTTTTGTCTTGCAGTTCTGTATAAGATATTATTTCACATTTTGTGACTTTATTGAACGCTGTAATTAATTAATTAATTTTTAATTAAGATTGTCTTACTAGTTAAGTACTGATTCCCTTGAGAAACAGTTTGCTATTGTAGGCTCAAGTTCAGAAAATACAGAACGCTTTGAACAACTAGAGATAGGCCGTTCATATTCACAGAACATGTTCATTAGTGTCTTCTGCATAAATGATTAGCATTTGAACCGTGTCCGCTCACGGGTTCGAGGTCAACATCGGTATCGCAGCGCAACACCACCTGCCGGTAAAATGTGCCTGCAGCTCTCGTTGTCGCTACAAACCGAAGGTAATGGATCAGTGTGAATTAAGCAGACGCGCAGGATGCCTTGCAGACGTATGCGCGAACCGTACCGTCAAATGAGTGAGCTTGAAAGAGGGCGCATTGCTGGCATGAGAGAATGCGATGCATCCATCCGGGAAACTGCTGCTCGTGTGGGACAAAGTGTTACGGCAGTGCAACGGGTGTTATGCAGAATGATTCACGCGAGGCCGTACACCACGATGAGATGGGTCAGGTCGCACCGACCAGACCATCCCCCGATAAGATCGGCACCTCATCCGAATGGCATTGCAGGACAGATCTGTGTTCTCCTCGGCTCTGGCGCAACAGTGGAATAGTTTGATCCATCGTACACTATCTGGGGTGACCGTCGTCATCTATTACGGCACGGGTTACGTGCGCGTCGTCCACTTCTCCGCCTACCTTTGACGAATGTGCAGAAAAGTCCTAGACGGCAACGGTGTGTGGAACCAAGGTTACTAAATAATAAGGTTGGGCAGTAAGCGCTCTGCTCTGCCATTGGCTGGCCTACTGACGTCAGCGTGGAAGCAAGCGTTCACAAGCAGACGACACGGCATGCGCGTTTACGTCAAGTTTTTGGCGGAAGATTTTGTTTATACCAGAACTGAGATGTCTAAACTGCTTTTCTGCTGCTAAAATATTACAGTTAAAACTGATGAGTTATATTCTTTCGCAGTTTATGCCTCACACATCGGTAAAATATCAGATCACAACCACACTGACACACACTTGAAATTCGAAACCTCGGCTCAAATAAATCAGAAACTATTCATTTAATCGCATTGAAATGAATTTACTTAAGAGCTCGAAGATGTACACACTTGTTTGTTAGGACAGCATTCCTTCTTTCTAAAGCCGCTATAGTATTCATCAAAGTAACTTTATCTGTGTCTGAAAAAAAAACTGTTATCGGTACATGTGCTCTTATTACGATGTTTCTTATTCGGTGACAGCTTTTCCAGAGTTTCCAGGGATCTCTTATGTAGTTCTCGTTTCTTATACCGTTTGGTTCTGTCTTCTGTTGCGGGTGACACATTGACAGTCGCACTACTGCACGGCAAATTGCACGAAGGAACTGCATCTGGCTTGAGCATTTTTTTCGGAGCAAATTAAGCAATTCAGACTGTAAATCCCTTAAGTAATCTGTTTCTGCGAAATGGCGAGAACATATTCGTGCATGCGCAACATTTACACTGTCTTTCCTACAACATTTCGACAACCATAGTTTTTGTAATGTTTCATTACGCGGGAAACTGTTATACATTACATCAGTTCCCTTTCTGCTCCGGTTGTAAGAAAAACAGCCCGTAACAGCACAGCCTGGCATTGTAAAAATTAATTTTCTCACTCACTTGTAGATTCTCCAATAAGAATTTCACAGGACGAACCATAGACTATAGAGCTGGCGAACACAATGTTGATCCCGCTGTCCACTATCGCTAACTATTTCAGTTCCGAATCAAATATTAATTACAGCAAAAACCGTTAACACTCCCGAATTCCGAATATTTCCGCTGTTGACTGAGTACCTCAGAAGAAAGAACTCAGTCAAAATACTCCTTCAAACACAAAACAACATAAGAAAAACAATCACACACAATTCGAACTGTGTACTGTTCGGCACAGCTGCTTCCACCGTGACGTCATGCGCACAACTGAGAAAACACGTTGCTTTCTGCGCATAGCTTTCTGCGCCCCCCTGTGTGGAACGACGTCACTGAGGACAGGAAAGACATCAGATGGTGTTTTCGGACGAAGCCAGCTTCTGTTTGTCTGAATATGATGGCCTCGTTTTGTTTCGCCGCAGACAGCGAGAGCGGCATCACAGACTGCATTCGTACAAGATATACAGCACCAACTCAAGACCATAAGGTGTGCTATCGGGTACAACCACAATTCATAGTTGGTCCGTGTCCTGGGCTCTGTGACCAGTGTGACCTACGTGAATGATATCCTCGGACTCGTAGCCATATCCTTTCTGTATAAAACCCCAGACGCCATTTTCAGCAAGACAACGCACGGCCACATGTTGCCGCACGAACACGTGCCTTCTTTGTGTCACAGGATGTCAGCCTTTTGCCCTCCCCGCCAGATCAACAGACTTGTCGCCAATCAAAAATGTGTGGGGTGTGGTGAACCGACGGCTGCAGCGCTGTGACCCAGTGCCAACCATCACAGGTGAACTTTGGAACCTGGTGAAGGCAGCATGGATGCCTATTACCACAGGACGGTATTCGCGCCTTATACGCGTCGATGCCATCACAAATGGAACATGTTATCATGGCCCATGTCTGACCCTGTACCTTCTAGGCAACAGGACACATGCTGAACCGAGGTGACTGAAATACTAATCATTTCTGCAAAACATAGTAATGTACATGTCCTGTGAATACGTAGTCGTTCGGGGTGTTCTGTTTTTTTTTTCCCTAACATGAGTGTGTTTAATAAAAATCTACCTTCAGTAGTGTGCAGTATTTCTGCATCTACATCTACATCTACGTGATTACTCTGCTATTCACAATAAAGTGCCCGGCAGAGGGTTCAATGAACCACCTCCATGCTGTCTCTCTACCGTTCCACTCTAGAACGGCACGTGGGAAAAACGAGCACTTAAATTTTTCTGTGCGAGCCCTGATTTCTCTTATTTTATCGTGACGATCATTTCTCCCTATGTTGGTGGGTGCCAACAGAATGTTTTCGCAATCGGAGGAGAAAACTGGTGATTGAAATTTCATGAGAAAATCCCGTCGCAACGAAAAACGCCTTTGTTGTAATGATTGCCACTCCAATTCACGTATCATGTCTGTGACACTATCTCCCCTGTTTCGCGATAATACAAAACGAGCTGCCCTTCTTTGTACTTTTTCAATGTCATCCGCCAGTCCCACCTGATGCGGATCCCGCACCGCACAGCAATACTCCAGAATAGGGCGGACAAGCGTAGTGTAAGCAGTCTCTTTGGTAGACCTGTTGCGCCTTCTAAGTGTTCTGGCAATGAATCGCAGTCTTTGGTTTGCTCTACCCACAATATTATCCATGTGAACGTTCCAATTTAGGTGATTTGTAATTGTAATCCCTAAGTATTTAGTTGAATTTATAGCCCTCAGGTTTGTGTGACTTATCGCGTAATCTAAATTTAGCTGATTTCTTTCAGTACTCATGTGAATAACTTCACACTTTTCTTTATTCAGGGTCAATTTCCACTTTTCGCACCATACAGATATGTTATCTAAATCATTTTGCAAGTCGTTTTGATCGTCTGATGACTTTACAAGACGGTAAATGAGAGCATGATCTGCAAACAATCTAAGACGGCTACTCAGATTGTCTCCTATATCGTTAATATAGATCAGGAACAATATAGGGCCTATAACACTTCCTTGTAACGTCCAATGACATACGGTGGAAAAGCTGATTCGTGTATGGATAGATCGTTCAAAAATGGTTAAAACTGTTTTTTTAATTTTTCTAACTTCTCTTTTTGCCTCGTGTGGGAGGGAAATGGCGGCGGAATATGTTAACGCGGTGTGTGTGTGTTTTATATGAGGGGGAGGGAGAGGGGGGGGGACTGCGGGAGACGATGTGTGGGCGACGTTGTGTTGAGCTGGAAATGGGGAGGGGTGGGTGAGGGGGAAGGCCCCCATCTATGTACTCACCCTGGGGCACCCGAGGCTGCACTCAAGCTCCTATAATCAGTTATTCAAAATGACAGTCACAATCGCATTATTTATTTTGCCGCCAACCAGTTTCAACCCGCGATGGGGTCATCTTCAGGGCAATTTACACCATTTGGTCGCTCGCTGGAGTCGTCACCCTGCCTGTGCACGGTTGGCAACTGGGATGACGACTCCAGCGAGCGACAAAATGCTGTAAATTGCCCTGAAGATGACCCCATCGCGGGTTGAAACTGGCTGGTGGCAAAATAAATAACGCGAGTGTGACTGTCATTTTGAATAATTGATTATTGGTAAATTAATCGCTGTTATCTCCGCACAACTATGTTGTCTAACTGAAGCTCCTGTTTCGGAGTGTGCGTGTGCTGATGAAATATCTCCACTGCCAGTGATCGTACGCAACCACTCGCTCGATCAGAAAACCATGTCTGCTATGTTGCACAGGTAACACCAATAGACAAAACATCAGATAAAAGTAATCCTCTGGATTACAGACATATATCACTGACATCGATTCCTGGTAGCATTTTGCAACATAAACTGTGTCCCAACATTATGAAATACCTCGAATTGTCAGAAAACCAGCAGGAATTCAGAAAATCTTATTCTCGTCTAATACAGCTGACGTCTTAAACACGAGAAGTAGTGAGTACCATCGACAGGGAATCGCAAGTTGATTTCATACTTCTTGATTTCGAGAAGGCTTTTCACGCCATTCCTATCAAGTGAATTCTAACCAAACTGTGTGTATACGGAGTATCATCTGGGTTATGCGACTGATCTGTGATTTTCTGTCAGGTAGGACGCAGTTGATGATAGTTGAAGGAAGTCATCTGCTGAAACGGCAGGAAGCGTTATACGGCGTCTTCTGTTATTTATTTGTATTAACGATTTAGGAGGCAATCTTAAAACCTTTACAGATGATACGTCGTCTGGCGTCTCGTAAAGTTATCAGAACATCAAAACGAATTACAAAATAATTTACACAAGAATCTGCGTGGTAATAAAAGGAGTAATTCTTCCTGGATGGACAGAACAGCATGTGAAAACTATAGAAGTGTAACATTCCTAAGTACAGCTTATAAGATCTTCACAAGTATATTAAACGAAAGGATACAGAAGTGTGCAGAAGGCATACTAGGGGAATATCAGTGTGGCTTTCGACCAGGCAGAGGAACAACGGATCAAATATTTGTGATAAGGCAAATGATGGAAAAGTTCTATGAATATGATATAGATCTGCATTTCTTATTCATCGATTTCAAACAAGCCTTTGACAGCATAAATCGGCAAGAACTATACAGAGTACTGAAAGAAGTTGGTATATGTGCTAAATTAATAAGACTAATCAGAATGACAATGACAGAGACAAGAGCAAAAGTAAAGGTCCTTAGCAGAACAAGTGATAGCTTTGACTTTAATAAAGGTGTGAAACAAGGGGATAGTCTCTCCACTGTCCTATTCAACATAGCCCTGCATAGTGCAGTAAATAAAATCAACAAAAGAGGCACCATATTTATGAAAACTAGCCAGATATGTGCATACGCTGATGACATTGCTATATTAGGAAGAAATACCAATACACTCCTAGAAACATACCGGGCAATGGAAACAGAAGCCTTAAAAATTGGCCTCATAGTAAACGAAAACAAAACAAAATATATGGTAATGTCACAATCTGAGGCCAGAAGAACCCCTAAAAACCTAAACATCAATGGGAAATGCTTCAATGGAGTGTCCTCTTTTAACTACTTGGGAGCCCTAATAACAAATGATAACAGTATTGGAAAGGCTATAAGGGAAAGAATACAAGCAGGAAACAGAGCTTACTTCGCAAATATGCAGCTTTTCAAATATAGCCCTGTTACAAGAAAAATTAACTGCTAATATATAATTCCCTAGTCCGCCCAGTTATCACATACGGCTCAGAGGTATGGACGTTGACAGAACACGATAAAAATGCTCTAAGAAGCATTGAGCGGAAAATACTACGCAAAATCTATGGGCCAATAAGGGAGGAAGAAGGCTGGAGAATACGCTACAATGCCGAATTACAAGAGTTAATACAAGGCAGGGACATAGTAAAATTTGTGAAATCTCAGCGAATACGATGGGTACGACACTTGGAGAGAATGGCAGAGGATAGAATTCCAAAGAAAATAATGAAAGGTATGATCCATTCAGTTAGGCGAAAAGGGAGACCTAGAAGAAGATGGATCGATGAGGTAATAATGGATATCAGCAATATGGGAGTCCGGGGGTGGAAAAGAGCAGCAAATAACCGAGAAGTGTGGAGGAAGATTGTTGAAGAAGCCAAGGCTCACCAAGGGCTGTAGAGCTACTGAAGAAGAAGAATTCTTCCTGGATAATAAAAATTGGGAAATCTTTCACACAAGTACCACAAAAATTCCGTAAATTTCGCTTACACGTTACGCCACACAAATTTTCGAGTTACTGGTCCAACTAAATAGCTAGGGATTAAAATTAAGAACATGTGAAATTGGAGCTATCACATAGAAAATTGTGTGGGGAAGGAGAACGACGCACTGCGTTTTCACACTTAGTGCCTACACTAGGCATGTCCGTTCTCTGCTTGATTAATGTTGTACGGTATGCGATCCTTGCCAGATAGGATTGAAAACGACGGCGGCAACGTTCAAGGAAGTGTAGCTCGTCTTGTATTACCGCGAAATCGAGGAGAGAGTGTCGGGGATATGATAACCGAGTTGGGGTGGCCATCATTGAAACGAAGGCGTTTTTCACTTTGGCGACATCTCCTCACCAAATTTCAGTGACCAGTTATCTCTTCGAAATGCGAAAATATTTCGTTGACTCACATGTGCACAGAGAGAAATTGTCATCGTAATAACGTACGAGAAGTCAGAGTTGCGCGGAAAGATCTAAGTGTTTGTTTGTCGTACGTGCTGTTCTAGACTGTAACAGTAGAGAAATACACACATCAAAAAAAGGTTTTGCATCACCTCGGTTCCGAGAGTTCCGGAACCTGCAAAGAAAACTGGAGTAGAGATCAACATAAATGTCATTTCCGCCCCGTTTATTGCTCATGAAAACCACACACTGCATGTTGTACCACCATACAGGGAGACCTTCAGAGGTGGTGGTCTTAGATTGGTGTACACACCGGTACTTCTAATACCTAGTAGCACGTCCGTTTTCACTGATGCATGCTTGTATGCGTCGTGGCATATTATCCACAATTTCATCAAGGCACTGTTGGTCCAGATTGTCCCACCCCTCAACGGCGATTCGGCGTAGATCCCTCAGAGTGGTTGCTTGGTCACGTCGTCCATAAACAGCCCTTCTCGATCTATTCCAGGCATGTTCGATAGGATTCATGTCTGGAGAACATGCTGGCCACTCTAGCCGAGCGATGTCGTTATCCTGAAGCAAGTCATTCACAAGAAATGCACGATGGGGGCGCGAATTGTCGTCCACGAAGACGAATGACTCGCCAATATGCCGCCGATATGGTTGCACTATCGGTCGTAAGCATTATTCGACATGGTGGCGTTGCTGTCAGGGTTCCTCCGAGCCATAATCCGTACGCAGCGGTCATCCACTGCAGTAGTAGTCCTTGGGCGGCCTGAGCGAGCCATGTCATCGGCAGTTCCTGTCTCTCTGTATCTCCTCGGTGTCTTAACATCATCACTTTGCTTTACTCCGAGACGTTGGACACTTCCCTTGTTGAGAGCCCTTCCTGGCGCGAAGTAACAATGCGGACGCGATCGAACGGCGGTGTTGACCGTCTAGGTATGGTTGAATTACAGACAACACGAGCCGTGTACCTCTTTCCTGGTGTAGTGACTGGAACTGATCAGCTGTCGGACCCCCTCCGTCTAATAGGCGCCGTTCATGCATGGTTGTTTACATCTCTGGGCAGGTTTAGTGACATCTCTGAACAGTCAAAGGGCTGTGTCTGTGGTACAATATCCACAGTCAACGTCTATCTTCAGGAGTTCTGGGAAACGGGTTGATGCAAAACTTTTTTTTGAAGTGTGTATAAAGTGATTGACTGAATCCTCTGCCAAACTCTTACGTGTGAACTGCAGAGTAATAATGTAGAAGTAGCGAGCACGCCGGTGATGTGAGGCCATGCCATCCCCGCTCACTGTCTAGGGTGAGGGTCGTCAGGGTCAGCTTCAGGCGTCGTCGGTGGACGTCTCCAGCCGAGTGGTCTGACTACTCTTTTCCCGTGTGCGGAAGAAGAAGAAAAAGAAGAAAGAGAACAAGAAGAGGATGTCAGCAGTACTTTCTTGGCTGCTTAAATCGCTTTGTCTCGCTCAGTGCTTGTCTCACAGACTTGTTGAAACTGCACTGTTTGTGGCGAACTTCCCACAAACACTGTTATCGTAACAGAGTTGACGCGTCAACCGGCTCTCATGAATGTTCACGGTACAAGCAGATTGCTGCTTTCAAGACATGCCACAAATTAAGATGGCCTTTAACGAAGAAACAGTTTATGTTAATGAACTGCATATTACACTATTCACTACACTCTTAATAACCTTGAGGGAATATGCGGCGCAGAAGTGTACAACATCCACAGCTGTACGTTCATGCACAACTACGCAACTCATTTACGGTGTGGTATCACTATCGGATTCCACCGCCCTTCTTTCATTCGCGAAGCGGGCGTGGAAAGAATGATTGTCGGTAACCCCTTGTATTGGCTCTAAATTTCGCGAATTTTCTCGTTGTGCTCATTTCGCAAGACGTATGTGGCAGGAAGTAACGTGTTGACGTTCTCTTCTCCCTCGGCATTTCAACACTGGACCTCTCCGTGACGCACGGCGCCTCTCTTGTAGCGTATGCCACTGGAGCCTGTTGAGCATCTCTGGAACGCCCTCGCCCGTGACTAAACGCGTCGCTTCTCGTTGGATCTTCTCTCTCTCTCCCTCTCTCTTCTCTCGATCCTATCCTAGACACATCAGCAATATTCAAGAACCGGTCGAACAAGTGTTTTGTAAGCAACTAATTTCGCGAATGAGTTATTTCATTAGGATTTCTCCAGTGGAGCTTAGCTTGGCAGGTGATTTCCCTCAGTTTGTTTCACGTGGACCTCCACGTCGCAGGGGATGGCCACTCCCATCGGTTTTACGGTGGTGTCGCTCTTAGAGCAGCTGGAGAACCAACTCTTCACGGTAACGCCTTGTACCTCCTAGCGACGAACAGACCTCAACTTTTCTAATCAGTTGTTTTAATGTGGGGCAGTGCATCAGTGATCGTAAGGCCGTGGTACTTGTAACTGCGGGTGCTAAAGGAATGTTAAGAAATGCAGGAAAATATGTTTTGCTCAGTAAGAGTTACAACACGAAAAATGCAGAGTTTATATATAATCGACGTCACATATTCAGTTCTAAGGGCGTAGATGTGCACAGTCGGATAAAATTCAAAAGCCTAGTTCAGTACGCACTAGACAAGTACGTACCGAGCAAGGTTTTTTAGGGGTGGGAAAGACTCACTGTGGTCCAATGGTCGTGGTAGAACACTGCAACGAAAACAAAGAGATTTACGTGAAGTCAAATTCAAGTTGGTAAACGATAGCTGAACGAACCAAAAATAAGCGTTAGGAGAGCAGTGAGACAAGCGTTCAACGAACTTGAAAGTAAAACTTTCCCAGCCGATCTGAGTAAAAACCGTAAGCAGTTTTGGCCTTGTGTAAAAGTCAGTAAGAAGATCGAAATCCTGTAATCAGACACTCAACGACCACACTGGCACCAAAACGGAAGATTTCAGAGAGAAGGCCGAAATACTGAATTCGGTCTTACGCGACTGTTTCACAGCGGAAGATTGCAATACGGTCCCTCCTTTCGATCATCGCAGGAACTCTGAAATGGCAGATATTGAAATGATTGCTTGCGGAATACTCTCGGAGTAGAAAAGCAATTTCAGTGTCTGTAAGATTTACAGAGAGGAGGTCACTGGAGCGACAAAGGGTACCTACCGACTGGAAAGAAGCGCAGGACATTCCTTTTCTAGGAGAGCCGTAACACAGATGCACGTAGATACAGGCCTATATCGCTAAAGTCAGTCTGTTGTAAAATTATGGAACATGTTTTATGCTAACGTATTATGACTTTTTAGAGAACTAAAATCTCCTCCATAAAAATCAACATGGATTTCGCAGACAGACATATCGCTAAACTCAGGTCACTCTCTTTGTCCATAACATACGAGCTTAGCAAGAGTATCGGAACAGATTTGTGACTTAGAGTCAGGACTTCCTTGCAGATGGTACTCAGCACGTCGCTCTTAACGGAACGCAATCGATAATTCTAAAAGTAAGCTAAGGAGTACCACAAGGAAGTGTGGTAAGGCCGTTCCTGTATACAATAAACAGGGTGAGACACGTAAGACCTAACACCCTTTTTTTTTTCGTGAACGGTTACACATATCGAAACGCGGTTTTCGGCAAATGTTAGAGAGTCGAGGGGCACGTATGCTTTTGTTTGGTTAATGTGCGCTTCTTAGAGGTAACATACATGCTGCCGGACAACTGTCTACCTACACTGCTCTAAGTTATATCATATGGGATACATTCGTCGAAATAAACATTTTATTGAAAAATACTTTGGTGACCATCTGTAGACCGCAAAATAAATATTCTTCTTAACGAAACGTCGAAAATGCTGAACGTAAGCGCATAATGACAACGACAGCAGCTAGGTACAATACACGCCGTCGGCTTATTTGACATTGCAATGTAATTTTGTACACATGTAAATGAAATAAACAATTTACTAACAGTGGTGTAGTAACTCACAAATCATATAACATAAATTTTATCTTCCAAAAAATAGCCTTATCCCTTATTTAAGAATGTGTTCAAACTGTTGACCATGGACTGAAAGGCACATTTGAAACCGTTGTTCGAAAGAACGATGAACAGGTGCAATTACAATGGATTGTATGACAGAGCGTGCACTGACCATTCGACGACACGTATCATCTGGCGTAGTTGGGGCTTCGTCACAGACTGCATCTTTGAGTGCTCCCCAAAGAAAGAAACCAAGAAGAGTCGCCGGCCGCGGTGGCCGAGCGGTTCTAGGCGCTTCAGTCCGGAACTGCGCTGCTGCTGCGGTCGCAGGTTCAAATCCTGCTTCGGGCATGGATGTGTGTGATGTCCTTAGGTTAGTTAGGTTTAAGTAGTTCTAAGTCTAGGGGACTGATGACCTCAGATGTTAAGTCCCATAGTGCTTAGAGCCAGTTGACCCAAGAAGAGTCAAATCGGAGGATCTCGCAGGCCATTTGGCGACAGAATTTGGTCCTATCCAACGACCACGAAAGTTCTCATTCAGTATGAGATCTTCACTCTGCAGCGGAGTGTGCCCTGATATGAAACTTCCTGGCAGATTAAAACTGTGTGCCGGACCGAGACTCGAACTCGGGACCTTTGCCTTTCGCGGGCAAGTGCTCTGCCAACTGAGCTACCCAAGCACGACTCACGCCCCGTCCTCACAGCTTTACTTCTGCCAGTACCTCGTATCCTACCTTCCAAACTTTACAGAAGCTCTCCTGCGAACGAAGGTAGGAGTAATCCACTAAATTGCAGGCCCATGTCATTAACGTCGATGTTTAGCAGCGTATTGCAACATATATTGTGTTCGAACATTATGAATTACCTCGAAGAGAACGGTGTATTGACACACAGTCAACGCAGATTTAGAAAACATCGTTCTTGTGAAACGCAACTAGCTCGTTACACACGTGAAGCGCTGAGAGCTGTTGACAAGGGATTTCACATTGATTCCGTATTTCTAGATTTTTAAAAGGCTTTTGATGGTTGGTTGGTTGGTTTTGGGGGAAGAGACCAAACAGCGAGGTCATCGGTCTCATCGGATTAGGGAAGGACAGGGAAGGAAGTCGGCCGTGCCCTTTCAAAGGAACCATCCCGGCATTTGCCTGGAGCGATTTAGGGAAATCACGGAAAACCTAAATCAGGATGGCCGGACGCGGGATTGAACCGTCGTCCTCCCGAATGCGAGTCCAGTGTGCTAACCACTGCGCCACCTCGCTCGGTAAAAGGCTTTTGACACTGTACCAGAAAAGCGTGCTTATGGAATATCGTCTCAGTTACAAGACTCGATTCATGATTTCCTGTCAGAGAGGTCACAGTTCGTAGTAATTGAAGGAAAGTCATCGAGTGGAACAGAAGGGATTTCTGGCGTTCCCCAAGCTAGTATTATAGGCCTTTTGTTGTTCCTTATGTATGTAAAGATGTAGGAAACGATCTGAGCAGCCGTCTTAGGTTGTTTTCAGACGATTCTGTCGTTTATCGTCTAGTAAACTCACTAGAACATCAAAACAAATTCCAAAACGATTTAGAAAAGATATCTGAATGCTGCGAAAATTGGCAATCGACCCCAAGTAAGGGAACATGTGAGGTCATCCAGATGAGTGCTAAAAGGAATCCATTAAGTTTCTGTTACACGATAAATCAGTCAAATTCAACTAAGTACCTAGGAATTGCAATTACAAACATCTTAATTTGAAAAGAACACGAAGAACCCGAGACAGAAGCCAATAGGCAGTTTGTCAACACAAAAAAAAATTGGGAAAGGCGAACCAAAGACTCCGCTTTAATGGCAGAACACTTGGACGATGCAGCAGATCTAGTAAAGAGACTGCCCGCACTTTGCTTGTCCGTCCTCTTTTGGAGTACTGATGCGCGGTCTGGGTTCCTCACCGGATAGGATTAACAGAGTACATAGAGAAAGTCCAAAGAAGGGCAGGGTGTTTTGTATTATCGCGAAATGGTTCAAATGGCTCTGAGTACTATGGGACTTAACATCAGAGGTCATCAGTCCCCTACTACTTAAACCTAACTAACCTAAGGACATCACACACATCCATGCCCGAGGCAGGATTCGAACCTGCGACCGTAGCGGTCGCGCTATCGCGAAATAGAGGAGATAGTGCCACTGACATGATACAGGATTTGGGGCACACACCATTAAAATAAAGGTGTTTTTCGTTGCGGCGGAATCTTCTCACGAAATTTCCATCACCACCTTTCTCCTCCGAACGCAAAAATATTTTGTTGACGCCGACCTACATAGGGAGAAACGATCGTCATATTCAGAGGTCATACGGGAAGATACACTGTAGGTGTTCTTTTTCCCGCGCGCTGTTCAAGAGTGGAATAATAGAGAATTATTGTGAGGGAGGTCCGATGAACCTTCTGCCAGGCACTTAAGTGTGATTTGCAGAGTATTCGTGTAGATGTAGAAGTTTCGCTGGTAATCCCTTACACATCCTCCACACGGTTCCCATCTCTCCTCATGCGGTTTCCATCCTTTAGCGGCACTGAAAAAAGATACTCGTGGCCGTCGATTTGCTTCGGACGAAGAGGTGCACGCCTGGATACTACAACGGCTCTAAAACACGTTTCCATCAAGGCACTGGCCGTCTTGTGTGAGAACGGGATAAATGTATTTAGAATCATGGCGATTACGTTTGAAGTGATAAACAGTTTACTCACATTGTTCCATCTGTCTCGTTTTCAAACGACTGCCCCTTGTATCTACAACTACATCTATACTCTGCGAACGACAGTTAAGTGGGGTACGCCCCACTGCACCAGTGATTACGCCATTTTCCTGTTCCATCCACGTACGGAGCTCGGGGGAAACGATTATTTAAATGCCTCTGTGCGTGCTGTAACTAATCTCATGTTGTCCTCACTATCCCTACGTGTCCAATACGTAAGAGGTTGTAGTATATTCCTAGAGTCATCATTTAAAGCCGGCTGTTAAAAAAATTTTAAGCAGTGTTTCTCGGAATAGTTGACGTCTATCTTCAAGAGTCTGCCAGTTCAGTTTCTTCAGCAGTTTGTTACACTCTCACACGGGTCAAACAAACACGTGACCATTCGTGCTGCCGTTTTGTGCCGTACCTGGTATGCAGCGCACACACTTGAGCAGTATTCTAGAATGGGTTGCACCAGTGATTTGTAAGAAATCTATGTAGACCGGCTGCGTTTAGTCCACCAATAAACCGAAGTCTGCCACCAGCTGTACCCATAACTGAGCCTATGTGCTCATTCGGCTTCATATCAGCACATAGTGCTACACCCAAATATTTGAGTTGGCCAATTCCAGCTGTGATCATATTATAGTTAGAGGAAACTACGTTTTTCGTTTTGTGAAGCGAACAATTTTACATTTCTAAACATTTAAAATATGTTGGTTTGAAATAAGTTAGTAATGCACCACTTTGACTTTGAAATATAAAGTGCATTCGTTCAATTTTACATACTGCAGTTCTGTCAAGGTAGTCCTCTATTTCCCTCTCCCATCACTTCGCCAACATTACTATACTCTCGAGCCACATATCCAAAGCCATGCCATACCGTCTGACCCGCTTCGTTTCAGTCTTCTCAACAGTCAGCTACATTTCTCATACCTTCTTACCCAATCCTTCCATTTCCATTGCTCTTTTTTCTATTCCAGTTTGTAATTTCCTTTTATTCTGCCCTATCCGTACTTTTAACTACTGTTCCATATATTCGTCTACTGGTATTCTTAATTATACCTTTATTCCGCCGCGCAACAGTCACGATGATTGACTGATCTGGCCTTGTAACATCAACCAAAACGGCCTTGCTGTGCTGGTACTAAAGTTGTAATTTTTCCCGAAAATATGCAGCTCTACTCTGTGGTTAAATGATATTCCGGATGTAAAATAGTTCCCTATTCGGATATCCGGGCGGAGACTACTCAGGAGTATGTCGTTATTAGGAGAAACAAAACTGGTGTTCTACAGATCGGAGCGTGAAATGTCAGGTTAGAATATTTAAAAAGAGAAATGGATAGGTTAGCCGGCCGAAGTGGCCGTGCGGTTAAAGGCGTTGCAGTCTGGAACCGCAAGACCGCTACGGTCGCAGGTTCGAATCCTGCCTCGGGCATGGATGTTTGTGATGTCCTTAGGTTAGTTAGGTTTAACTAGTTCTAAGTTCTAGGGGACTAATGACCTCAGCAGTTGAGTCCCATAGTGCTCAGAGCCATTTTTTTTTTTTTTTTTGGATAGGTTAAAGTTAGATATAGTGGGAGTTAGTGAAGTTCGGTGATAGGAGAAACAGGACTTCTGGTGAGGTGAATACAGGGTTACAAATACAAAATCAAATAGAGGTAATGCAGGAGCAGGTTTAATAATGAATCAAAAAATGGGAACGCTGATAAGCTACTATGAACAGTGTAGTGAACGCATTGTTATAGCCAAGATAGATAGGAAGCGCACACCCACCGCAGTGGTGCAGCTTTATAGACTAACTAGCTCCGCAGATGATGGAGAGATTGAAGAAATGTATGATGAGATAATAATATTATTCAGATAGTTAAGGGAGACGAAAATTTAATAGCCAAGGGTGACTAGAATTCGATAGTAGGAAAAGGGAGGGAAGAAAAAGTAGCAGGTGAATATGGACTGGTAGAAAGGAATGAAAGAGGAAGCCTGCCACTGTCACTCCCCCACCCCTTTTTTTCCTGTTCCAGTCACGAATAGCTCGCGGGAAGAAGGAATGCCGGTAGGCTTCCGTGTGGCCTCGAATCTTTCTATCTTCATGAATTTTTCGCGAGATATACGCAGGAGGAAGCAGTATATCTGTTGACTCTTCTAGGAACGCTAAGCTGTTCATTTCACAACTGCCGACGGCGGAACGCGGAACTAAACTTTGTTTACCTACAGACGGAACCGAAGGCAACCGACAACACTCGACAGTACACGACTGAGGCACGTGGCTAGGCATTCTGCAGTCAAGTTCTTGATCAGTCGTAGTGCGGTATATCTGCTGTGTGTTCCTGGCGTCTCTTGGAATGGACAGTCATTGCGTAAATATATGATGCTAAAAAAGTGCGCCCAGGTGGAAAGGTGTTTATAAATAACGTAGTTCAGTTCTGCCGAGAAGAAAGACGGAAATATTTGCTAACACCCTTAGAAAGAGTTATGCAGAGGCAGCAGCCGCAGTGGGAAGGAGTGTTGTAAAGAACAGCGCGTACTGTTGTGAACAAAGTTAGGGAAGCCAGGCGGAGTGTTGTCTCCAAGGAAGAAATTGAAGAAGAAAAGAAAGTGTCTCTACGAATTTGATAAGCGTTTAGTGAAAAGAAAGTTCTTAAACTATTGCATAGTCAAAAGTGAAATATCGACTCTTCTAAAGCCTTACAGTTGTGTGAATGGAGGATACAGACATTAATGTCACAGAGAAACGAATCACATTTTGGAAATTTTTGAAGGATACGTTTAAAAAAAAAAGTAAAAATAGAACAATATTTCTGGTTCAGAGCGATAACACGTTAGCATGGCGTGCATGCTTTCTTAGAACAATGACAGAAAAAGAAAAAATGTGCGACGAAACCCGTCGTGTACACACATTATACTGTTAGTAAACGATGGCAGCATAGTGACGTACGGGGTGTGAGGAAAATAAAAGTTCTGGACAAAGAGGAAAAGTGGTTCAGGAGGGAGGAGAAATGGTTCAGTGTGGGTGCATCTGAAGAGCATCAAAACGAAATGAATAGTGACAATTATATGAAATGGTTGGAAGAGCGCCTAATACCAGATATCCCAGCTGGAAGTATTGTGGTACAGACAATGTGCTAGACAATGCACCCTACCATTGTGTACACGAAAATAAAGAGCCCAACACATATTCTCGTAAAGCAGATATACAGTCATGGCTGACTAAACGCAAAATTCCGTTCAGTGCGGATTTAACTCGGAACGAGCCCTAAGAAGTTGTGAAACGTTACAAACCCGAGTCATAATATACAGCAAATAAAGAGTACTGAAAGAAGGCGGGAAAGAACTTGACAGAGTTACGCCTTCCATACTACAACCGTGATCTGAACCCCCATCTAAGTTATCTGGAATTCAGTGAAACAGTGAGTGTCATCGAACAATGCCAGCAGCGTTACCCTTTCCCAACGTAAACAAATGACTAACACTACAGTACAGAGCATTACAAAAGGCGACTGGAAGAAGGCCTGTGACAAAACGAAGACTGTTATAGACGAATACCGGTCTAGAGACGCACTGATGGACGAAGCTTGGCGTAATTATTCATCTTGAATAATACAGTGACAGTGAAATTTCATCGCGTAGTTCTGAGGATGTATCTGACGAGGCAGATTCAGACTGGACAAAGACCGCTGTTTCGGACATCAGCAACAGCTCTACCGAGCCCACAGATGCGCCAGAATTGCGAGAAGAAGGACTAGGTGTCCAGCCCTTACACATGGAGTAAAGGTACTTGGTTGGTTGTTTTGGGGGAAGAGACCAAACAGCGAGGTTATCGGTCTCATAGGGTTAGGGAAGGATGGGGAAGGAAGTCGGCCGTGCCCTTTCAAAGGACCATCCCGGCATTTGCCTGGAGCGATTTAGGGAAATCACGGAAAACCTAAATCAGGATGGCCGGACGCGGGATAGTAAAGGTACTGCGCACGCTTATTATGCACCATCTCGCCACATAATGCTTTACGTATTAACTATTTGATTATAAAGCAAATTTAATTTCCCGCGCGTATCTGTAAAATAATTAGCCGGCCGAAGTGGCCGTGCGGTTAAAGGCGCTGCAGTCTGGAGCCGCAAGACCGCTACGGTCGCAGGTTCGAATCCTGCCTCGGGCATGGATGTTTGTGATGTCCTTAGGTTAGTTAGGTTTAACTAGTTCTAAGTTCTAGGGGACTAATGACCTCAGCAGTTGAGTCCCATAGTGCTCAGAGACATTTGAACCATTTTTTTGTAAAATAATTTGTTAATAGCAAATGCAGTTTTATGTTTGTTCGCCTTTATTAGTTACTAGATCTCCTATTTTATTTTCATTTCTTACACTTTCCTGTAGAGTAATGTATTAATACCGAATGTATTTCTGTTTGCTACTCGCCCAACTCTGTTAATAGACCGTAAAACAACAGTTTTATTTTAATTTTGTATGCTTCTCTGTTGAAGACAGTATTAATAGCAAATGTATTAAACGTTCGCTTCGATTATTATGTCGTAACATACCAGTTTTTTTTCTTTTTTTCGTTTCCTACGTTTTCCAGCCGCACGGGGTAGCCGCGCGGTCTGGGGCGCCTTGTCACGGTCCGTGCGCCTCCCCACGTCGGAGGTTCGAGTCCTCCCTCGGGCATGGGTGTCTGTGTGTGTGTATGTGTGTGTGTGTGTTGTCTGTAGCGTAAGTTAGTGTAAGTCAGATTAAATAGTGTGTAGGCTTAGGGACCGATGACCTCAGCAGTTTGGTCCCATAAGACCTTACCACAAATTTCCAATTTTTCCTACGTTTTCCTGTAGCAGGATATATTAAAAGCTAATGTACCGTCGTCGTCTGCACATTATTGCATTGTGCGGCCGTAAAACAGCAGTTTTATTTTCCTATTGTTCATTTCGATTGTTTTTCTGCAGAAGAACGTGGTAACAGATTGTATGTTTGTTTTATCTGCTGCAGCATACCAAGTACAGTTCAGGAACTGTATTACATTTTGATTAGTGTAGTTATACCGCTCGTGCGCCATTCGAAACGACCATTAGCAGAACCAAAGTTTACACTTTTAGAAATTTTATTCTTGTTTTAGATGAAACGTCTTAAATTATATGTGGTTTATTTAGGGAAATTTAGGGTAAAATCGAACGAATTTACAGTAGGCCCCACTGAATGTATTACTTTCCTCCATGGCCCCACCGATTTATTGAAGGAGATTTCCTCAAACTCCTATTGACTACACTCCATCTAATTTTAGCCTACTATATTAATTGTAGTATTGCCGTTCTTAACGGCGACATCAGAAGTTAGTCGTCTTATACCCAAAGTAATAGCATGAAAAGTTGATCGATTACGTAGGGGCGTGATAAGTATACAGGAAAAGCTGATATTAAGCCACTGCCGGTGTCGGGACGTGAGAAGGGAAATGTTTTAGTGTTTGTGTTCCAGGCTTACAACTTTCAGCGTGTGCACCTCGTATCCATGAGCTGGCATGGAATAAACAACACATGTAATAACACGGTTTTGTGAACTCGTATTACACAGACTCTCACCTTCGGAAGTGAGGCGTAGGAAGGAATATGAAACTAAAATAAGGCTGTTGTAATGCTACACTCCATACCCAGAAGAAGAAATGAGCAAATTTTATGCAGCTTGTCAGGAATTTCATACGGAAATAATGCTGAAGATACAACGGCGGTTCGACTTCGATGAAAAACCTTTCAATTTATTGAAATATGTAGATTCTGAAGTAGCACGAAATATGGAGCAACAGGCTGTGAAATACGTGTTAAACCACTTTAACTTCTTGGTGACAAAAAGCAACATGCAAAAAGCAAACAGTGAATGAAGACATCAAGCTCTCTTCAAAGCCAAGCATTTTGTGGTTGAAGGTAAGAAACAAATAAAAATAAATTGCCAGATGAAATTTACTAGAATAAGGTACTAAGCTGTAAAAAATGGTTCAAATGGCTCTGAGCACTATGGGACTCAACTGCTGTGGTTATCAGTCCCCTAGAACTTAGAACTACTTAAACCTAACTAACCTAAGGACATCACACACATCCATGCCCGAGGCAGGATTCGAACCTGCGACCGTAGCAGTCTCACGGTTCCGGACTGCGCGCCTAGAACCGCGAGACCACCGCGGCCGGCACTAAGCTGTAAAGATCATAATGGCAGTCTTATTTACGAAAATTTCGAAGTGGTAATTTCACTTTATTAGCAGTTAGATCTTCAAATACTGAGATAGAAGGATTATTCGTTGTTCCTAAAAATCTATGAAGAGACAAAAGAAATAGATTTAACAATGAAAATCTTAATGAGTTCCTTAATACAAAGTTGTAAATGCTAGCACACAATTACCCGATTTTAAAACTCAAGAGTGCCATGTTAAATATAGGGAAACTGTGTAAAAGTAATGCTTCAGCTTCTGATCCTGTAAATCTATGAAATTTTTGTGTAGTGTAGTGGAAGTATTTCTTGTTATTAAGTACGTAAAATAATATGTTCTTCTTTCTTATAATTATACGCCCTAAATTTAGGGACTTTTAAGATTTTTGAGGGTATTTTAGGGATAATTCCGAAAGAAACTACCGTAGAGTAAAATCAGCATCCTAAGTGGAAACACTGAGCAGGAGACATCAACAGTTCGCATCCCGCTCAGCTGAAACGGCAGTTGTGAAATGCACATGTTAAACGTTGTCGGAACTTAAACAATAAACCCCGTGCTGCAGAATGCATCTCTTGTCTGCCACTGGAGTTTGCTGATTGTGATTAATAAAATTAACTGACATATAAATTTTGACATTGTGCAGTTGGCAAGGGGAAAAAAATGTTTCGTTGTCCAGCTGCTCCGTGCGTTCTCTGCCTCGCTGTGTCGCGTTCTCCGCCTTTACTCGCTTTTGCCCTCACCTCAGCTGTCAGATGCTTCTCAGCTGGATGTTAGCTGTCTGTGTGACTTATCTCTGTGGGGATCTCATAATCACTTTGCGGAGTGTTCCATATGCATCTGCTCCGACGTCGTACCGAAATCAAACGTCGCAGTTAACCCTAGTAGAGCACACTCCTGAAACTGCCACACGAACTGTGTACCAGGGGCGCACTGACCCTCAATTATCTGATGGGAAAACTGCCTGAACACAGAATATTTTACAATGCAAGGTAACAAGTGAAGTAAAGACGCAATGCGGCTACTCACGAATCCAAACGAAGGAGGGGAGGAACGTAACCGCAAGACCGCGCATGCGTAGACTACTTGACTCTGTGGTCAAACTGTTTCTCGATTTACTTCACCTCTGTCATGTACTTCTTCAAAAATCCAAAAATCGAGACAGAGCAAAAAATTTGTAGGGAGCACATTGTGCTCATGTGGGAGCGATCTAGATGTTTGTAAAACAATATACTGGTAGCCAAGATCGCAGGAATTATTTTTATTCCATGATTACCGGTTTCGGCGAAACTAAAGCCGCCATCATTGGATCTTAGGACACATACAGGTTACAACATCAAGGCAAACAATGGTGATATTAATAGTTGCCTATAACACGCTGGCCTTACAAAATTGTCGTAAGTAGCACATAGGCGTATAAGACAGGTGACATTATAAATGTTAAGTGTCTCCATCACATACAAGTACCTAGCTTGCACTTGTAATCACCATTGTTTGCCTTGATGTTGTAACCTGTACGTGTCCTAAGGTCCGATATGGCGGCTTTAGTTTCGCCTAAACCGGTAATCATGGAATAAAAAGAATTCCTGCGATCTTGGCTACCAGTTTATTGTTTTAAAAGTAAAAACTGTCACGGAAGGTTTTCAGTGATGGAATTTGAAACTGATCAGGATACAAACACTTTATTTTCAGTTTAATTACGTGAATATACTATTCATTTAATGAAATGCACATATTACACAAATATTTCCACGCTCTTGGGAGTATCGACTACACAGTTTATCGACAACTGGCAGACCTCTTCTATTAGGAGCAGCTGTGTGTTCCACCACTGACATTTTTTTACCGTGGACGACTTTATTTTCTTCGTAGTTGTCTGAATACTCGGCAGACTGAGCAATTTCGGCACTGTCCATAACTGCTGCAGGAGCATCAGATTAGCAATCACTTTCATCACGAAAGTCACTTGCATAAGTTTCACGACTGAGTTTATCCAACAACGCTTGCCGTGTAGCATCTTCCGTTAGTAAAACGTCATTCCTAAGTGTCGTTCTCACATAAATGTACTTCGCACTCAGCAAACAGAACACTTAACACAGGGCGTACTCCAGGGCCACAGTGATCCATCAAAACATATTTCTGTAAAATTAATCAAACAGCTGTGTCTCACAACTTGGAACGTCCGTCCTCTACTGGTGGCAGCGGTGTGTGTACGTGCAGTGGCGCACGCACGGAAACAACCAATAAATAGAACCGCAGGCACAAAGTAACCCTGGTGTACGCTTCTAGGCTTAAGGGAGAGCGCCGATTTGCAAGCGCACGGACTCGCAGCAGAGTTAACTTTTCTCTTTGCGCGATATTCCGACAGCTTCCTCAGTTGTCTCGCTAGGGCGCTCACCGTTTAAACTCGACCAGACTGCGAACGGGACTAGCTGTGCGCCATTAAACAAAAGAACAGCCAACAGAAATTCAGAACCGAGCGAAAAACGCCGAGCAAGGAAAAACCGACGACATTGACTTAGCTGCAAACATACACACATGGAAATCATGTTTCGCTCTGCAGGCCACAAGGTACAGTGCACAAAATCGTCTCTAAAGAACGTTTCGTTTCATTCTTACGTTGCAAACGTTTGCATTTATGCTACTACAATCACGTAATTCTCCTTATACAGTTACTGATCTTCACTTAGTTGAAGAATAAATGGGTTCCACCGTGGACTTTCTGGTCATCACTCACTCAACATAAGCTATCTATATCCGAAGTAGTTCACAGATTTTGTTCGGTTGTAATAGCCGTACCACAACTAGGTTTCTCACAAAAACATTCCTCCTTCTGGATAATTGTTGTTCAACCGTGGAAGACAATCCGACAGTCCAACGAGTTCACAATAAAGCGCCAGCGTGAAGAGATTGACGTCCTCTGTGAACAGGACTGTCAACAGCTGTTGAGAGTCGAAAAAAATCGCCTCAGCTAGCAGTTGACGAGAGTGTTGTCTCCTGCTGACTTCCTGCGGCTCCACTGATTCCAGTAATCGCCCTAGAATTCAATTTGTTACGGACGTGTCCATTCCTTACAGTAGCTTTAGGGACGTCTGTGTTCCAGTAGAAACTCGACGGAAGTGTTACGCATGCAGATCAAAGAATAGCGACGCTTGGTATTAGCGTATTCCTCTGCCTCATCTACTGTTATGAAACTACTGCTCTGCAAATCTATAAACCGACGTCAGAAGAAGTACACACGATTTAAACTGTTGAAATTTTCGACAGTCACGGTGCTACGAAGCAGCTTAGAACAGGACTTTCCTCGCGCGTGTGCAGCCATCAAGACACGAATTAATAAAAGGCTAAAAATAAAAAAGAAACGAGTCAACCATTAAGGAAGATAGATTTTGTGCTCGCCGGCCGGGGTGGTGGAGCGGTTCTAGGCGCTACAGTCTGGAACCGCGCGACCGCTACGGTCGCAGGTTCGAATCCTGCCTCGGGCATGGATGTGTGTGATGTCCTTAGGTTGGTTAGGTTTAAGTAGTTCTAAGTTCTAGGGGACTGATGACCTCAAATGTTAAGTCCCATAGTGCTCAGTGCTCAGAGCCAGATTTATTGCTCAAATGTGTCGATCTCAAGTTGAGCAGAGACAAGACGAAATATCGAAAAAAATATTAACGGCATAAGACTGCGAAAAGCAGACCAGGAACTTAAGCGTTACGCTCAGCTTATCGGACAGCACAAGCTACAGATCCGAACAACCGTCATAAGTGTTTGTGGTCAAGTTTTGTTCCGTAGGGGACATCACCAGATCCTTGATTTCATTACCTGAAAAGAAGCTTATTTTAGAATTACGAAATAATGCGTTCTTGTATAGTTCTTCAAGCTGAAGAAAAGTATCAATTTCCTGATGAATTTCCCCATGTGACTAATTCAAATCCACTGCGGAACCTTTTTAAATAAATGTAGAATCTTGTCTAGGCTAACAACTCCTATACTGCGACTCTAGAAAGCCAGTTTTAGTGTTTGAAACAATCGTGGAAGCTAATTTCGTATCGGTCCCGCGTGAGCAATTCATAACAATTCATTTTACGACTGTTTTGTTTCAGAAGGCTGCGGCAATTTAGCAAAAGAACAAAGAATACGCTTTAAAAATTCACAATTTCGTGAAATGAAGCATTTATTATCTCTTAGCTAGTTTTCGGGCTATGCAGAATGCAGTTGTAGATGTTCTCCTCTAGGATGAAAGTAGACTGAGAAGATTAATGTTTCGCGTCCAGTCGACAACGAGGTCATTAGAGACGGATCACAAGCTCGGGTTAGGGAAGGAAATCGGCCGTGCCCTTTCAGAGGAACCATTCCGGAATTTGCCTGAAGCGATCTAGGGAAATCAGGCAAAAGCTAAATCACGATGGCCGGACGCGGCTTTGAACCGTCGTCCTCCCGAATGCGAGTCCAGCGTACTAACCACTGCGCCAGCTCGCTCGGTAATGAAAGAAGCGAAGTGCCTATTAGCGTTCAATAAATATGTATAATATAAGTTTTTTCTCTCCAACAAATTATTACGTAAATGCGTGTTTTTAAATTATTGACAAGACCTCTGGCGTACCTCTGTCTGGAGGAAGACTTAGAAGCGTTACAAAAATTGTTAAATGGTTCGTGTCATTATTATAAAAAGTAAAACACTTCTTTGTTTTGTTGTAGAAGTGTCATTGTACAAATCATGTGCAACGACTAATTAAATGAATCGACAAGAGTACGGTGTATATTTTACGGGTATATTTCTTTTCTCCTTTTGGACAGCTATGCGATCTCGCTATATGGTACAACACGTAACGGAGTGTCGGCTTCTGTCTTGATGTGTGAGTAATTATTACAGCTGTTGCAGGTAGCGTCACACGGTGGATAATCGAGGAACAGTTTGATCACAGAGTCAAGTAGTCTATCCACGCGCCGTCTTGCGGTTACGGTCCTCAGCTCCTTTCGTTTGGATTCGTGAGTAGCCGCATTGCATCTTTACTTCACTTGTTACCTTCGAGACGCGGCACGGAAAGTTAATGTCATCTTCTTTCACTAGCTAGCAGAGTTCAAACACGAAGCAAGACAAATTATTAATTTTAGCCTATCGTAACAACGCAAATATAGAGAAATCAGTGAGAGAATGGCTCTGAGCACTATGCGACTTAACTTCTGAGGTCATCAGTCGCCTAGAACTTGGAACTAATTAAACCTAACTAACCTAAGGACATCACACACATCCATGCCCAAGGCCGAATTCGAACCTGCGACCGTAGCGATCGCTCGGCTCCAGACTGTAGCGCCTAGAACCGCACGGCCACTCCGGCCGGCAAATCAGTGATAAAATAGGATATAAATCCATAATGGTTTCACGTGGCACTCAGAGACAGTAAAACATACACAGTTTATAAATAATAGTCCGTCAACAGGCTGAATTTCGATTTTCTGATTTTTATTTCCTATACGTATTTTTAGGCGAAGGTTCCGTCATCTCGGTTCTCCACATTCACATTGTCAACTCACGACAGCGGAGGAAACACTGCATTTTCAACTACGTATCGGAAATGAAAATCTAAAATCCGAAGTACAGACAGTCGACGGACGTTCATCCATAAAATGTGTAAAATAGTGTGTTCCGCATTTGTTATTTATATAATTAATTGTGTAATAATAATGAAAAAGTTATAGAGAGGCGAATTATGTAATAAACCTTATCCTCGCCGACGTTTTCTGGGGACTAAACGATGAAGAGAACGAATAGGAAGTGACGAAATGACGCAGGGTATGTTATAGTTGGTAACGCAAGTTACGAAGGTAATGGTATATCCTAACTAAGGGAACTTTAGTTTTCGGCGTCGTAGTCGTTCTGTAGCGCGATTTTTGTGCATCCAAAGAGACGCGACGCACGATAAAGCATCTGTCATATGAAAACAGCAGACGACACGTGTAGCACGCATTGTAGGTGCGTGTAGACTGTAGAGGTAATAGTCGACCACCAGTGACCACTTTCTGGTCGCTTCGCAGGTGGCATTAAACCCACGAAAAAACCACCTTAATTTTATGCGCCATAAACGAAGATTTTGGAAAACCTGAAACTTGTCAATAATGAAACTTCCTGGCAGATTGAAACTGTGTGCCTGACCGAGACTCGAACTCGGGACCTTTACCTTTCGAGGATAAGTGCTCTACTATCTGAGCTACCCAAGCACGACTCACGACCTGTCCTCACAGCTTCCATTCTGCCAGTACCTCGTCTCCTACCTTCCAAACTTCACAGCTCTTCTACGAACCTTGCAGGACTAGCACTTCTCAAAGAAAGGAGATTATCCATTCTCTCAGGAGTGCTAGTTCTGCAAGGTTCACAGAAGAGCTTCTGTGAAGTTTGGAAGGTAGGAGACGAGGTACTGGTAGAATTGAAGCTATGATGGCGGATCGTGAGTCGTGCTTGAGTAGCTCAGATGATAGAGCACTTGCCCGCGAAAGGCATAAGTCCCTACTTCGAGTCTCGGCCCGGCCCACAGTTTTAATAGTCCATTAAGTTTCATATCAGCACACAATTCGGTGCAGAGTGAATACATTTTGTCAGTAATGATTCAGATGAACTAGTTGCTGCATCAGTTAGCTACTTTTTTTTTCACATGCAGCACAACGTGTTTCTAGAAGTTATTTCAAATGTGGAGTACTGTGGCGAGATGACTGCATGCTTGTTGTGCTGCATCCCTTTCGCTGCTGTCGTTTTACGTTGTGACTGCAATTGGGAGATAGAAATCTTGGAACTCAGATGCTGGTGTTGTAGGACAGAATTTTTTCTATATTTACTTACAGGTATGAGCCTATCTCGTAGTATCGTTGGCCATGATGGCAGACTAGTTTTCAGTAACTGCGCTATAATACTTGCGGTAAGTTATATGTGTGTACCGCAGTATTTATTTACCTTACGATATTCATTCATTAGAGAAGCCATATAGCCACTAGCCCACGTCATCAGGGGTAAGGCGCAGAAATCAGTTACAGTATTTATGGTACTGGTAGTTAACTACAATAGATTATCGATAATTTGATGTTTTCTGTAGGCCTACGTTCAGTAGAATGATTAGGAGAGTTCGAAACGAATCGCTAATAAATTCGTTGCAGCTGGTTGTGGTACAAACATAATTATTGTCCTTGCGTTATGATTTAAGTAGACAAACACTGTGAATGAGGTGTCGTGTGTATGTGAATTTCTTTGTGGCGAAGGACACACAAAATCTGACTTTAAATATACAAAAAACAATTCATCCTGCAAGATTTGTATTTTCCAACTGCAGCGAGTACATTAGAAGCCGACTGCAGGGAAAAGATGCAGAACAACGGAATGCAGTCATCGTACGCACTTCTTACGCAAACTGCAACGGCACTCGAAGACGCGAATAAATTCTCGAAGCGCATTGTGCTACGCGTGAAAACAAAAAGAAAAAAAAACCTGTGCAGTAATTCGATTATTTGAATCGCCTTTAACTGTCACTGAAGTGTTAGGTGTAGCTGATTTGATAGCGTATTATTTCTTGATGCGTTAGAAGCATAAAACGCAGCGTTGTTCTGAAAGTACCGCTTTGTGGAACCTCCGGTGTCAGTTGTGCTGGAAATTTATTCCCAAAGGAGTGATTTCGCGCAAGTAACGACATTGAAGTCACGGCTTAACAGTATAGCAAGGTTAACGAAGGATTCCTGGCGGCAGACACTTTTAACACTATTCGATTGCCATTTTTTTGCTCTTGGCGACTGATGGAAAATGTTTCTGAGAATACACGTGTGTGTATTTGATAGATGCTGCAACTAAAACAATTACTTATTTGATACGGATGAACCTTCCGTAAACTTGATGATGATGGTCGCATGACAAACTCCTTTGTGAATTAAGCATCGCTGCAACACCTTTTGGTGGCTCTGTGTTTTATGCCTCCAACGTTTCATGGTCAGAGCTTGAGCTTTTGGAGTTGACAATTAAAATCTATGATTGTTTTGCAATAAATCCCTGAACGACGCATTTTCCCACTTTCGAGTGCATTTTTTATGTATTAGGAGGATACCTATGCGTTATTTTTGCGATGTGTGATGCGCTGCATTGTTGTCGTGTTTACAGTAATGTAATATAAATACAAATGCGCGCAATTTTATAATTAATTATGTATTTTTTTCTATAGATAATGTCGAATTTGGAAATTTACTTTCAGATACACAAACCTTTTTTGCTCTTATGCGGAAATTCACACAAATCAAACATAACTTGACAGAAACATACAGCCGAAAAGATATTTTACGTATTGTTAACAAAGATATGATGCGACAGATCATCCAAAATAATATGCACACTATTCTTCAGACAATGGGATATTTTTCGTACATTATCTAAATTTTAATTACGCAGTGCGCATCGTATTTTTCCCACATAATCTGAATTATATACGAAAAACATCCTCTGCACCGAATAATAGTGTACATACTCTGTGGACGATGTGTAAAATAGTATCTGTGTCGACTATGTGTAAAATACCTTCGTGACTGTTGTTACGGTATCTTTCTGATTGTAATATGTACTGCGGAGCGTCACTTGTATAACTGATTTAATATGTGTTTCTTTCTGCGTAAGATGAGAAGAAATGTGCAAATAAAACCTGCTTCCGAATTTGTAATTATCTATAGAGAAAAATACAGCACTAATTAACGAAATGTTGAGTATATATACTCGTATTATGATAAAGTTACCGGAATAACAGTGCATTTCGCGCAAGGCTAACACGGTGGCTAAAAACACGACAGCATACGAAAAACGTTCCTGAGAGAAGGATTTATATCCTGCAACGCGTTCTGGAGAAAAAAATCAAGCAAACCCGTAACGCCGCGGAAATGTTATACAAAAACCTTTGGTTTCACCGTTTCTAGTGGATAAAATATTTTTTAATGACTATTTCTGGTATTTTTATAAGGGCGTCGTTCGATGGTTTCCTTAAGTGTATTCAAGCTGTGCTGCAGTCGCACGTAAAATATTTTTGAGAGTATTTATTGCTTGTTGGCGCTTTTCTCGGAGTCTTTGGCTGATATTTGTTTACGTTACAATCAACAGTCGAAATCGCAATGATATTTGTTTCTTTACCGGTTTCGGCTTATGTACAAGCCATCTTCAGAATTTTTGGCCCCATGTGGCTAGTGCTGGCGGCTCTTTGGTTTTCTCGTGATACCAGTGTACGAACGTGGTGTCACGAGAAAACCGACCAGCCGCCAGCAGCCAAAATTTCTGAAGATGGCTTGTACATAAGCCGAAACCGGTAAATAAACAAATATTATTGCGATCTCGACTGTCGATTTTAATGTAAGTATAGCCCCAGATAGCTGCATTCCATAGACAATGGTGTCTAAATTTATGATATTTGTTTTACGACTTTTCTGAAATTTCGCTGGCACGAGTGATTGACACTGTCCAAGAGACGACCAGCCACCAGCAATGCAGGATGAGCCTTTTGCAGTAGTCGCACTCGCGCTATAACTGAAGTCGCGTGGCAGCCTCTGGCGCTAAGAGTAAAGTCGTATTGCAAGAATAGCTGGGAGACCGCGAAGGGCGATCTGAGGCAACAAATGGAAACGTTTTCCCTGTCCTTCGCTCCCGCAGGCACTTTTCCTTCGCAAATCATGAGAAATGTGTGTGCAAGTGTATCTGTTGAGTGCAGTTGGCTGTAATATACTGGGTGATCAAAAAGTCAGTATAAATTTGAAAACTGAATAAATCACGGAATAATGTAGGTAGAGAGGTACAAATTGACACACATGCTTGGAATTACATGCGGTTTTATTAGAACCAAAAAAATACAAACGTTCAAAAAAATGTCCGACAGATGGCGCTTCATCTGACCAAATAGCAATAATAAGCATAACAAAGTAAGACAAAGCAAAGATGATGTTCTTTACAGGAAATGCTCAATATGTCCACCATCATTCCTCAACAATAGCTGTAGTCGAGGAATAATGTTGTGAACAGCACTGTAAAGCATGTCCGGACTTATGGTGAGGCACTGGCGTCGGATGTTGTCTTTCAGCATCCCTAGAGATGTTGGTCGATCATACACTTGCGACTTCAGGTAACCCCAAAGCCAATAATCGCACGGACTGAGGTCTGGGGACCTGGGAGGCCAAGCATGACGAAAGTGGCGGCCGAGCACACGATCATCACCAAACGACGCGCGCAAGAGATCTTTGACGCGTCTGTCGGACATTTTGTGAACTTTGTTTTCCTGTTTGGTTTTAATAAAACCCCATGTCATTCCAAGCATGTGTGTCAGTTTTTACCTCTCTATCTACATTATTCCGTGGTTTATTAAGTTGTTGTCCCATGTGTTGCAGACGGATCGCCTTCAACAGCGTCACATGCCCTCCATTCCTGAGACATTGTGGAGAGGACTGGAACTTAATCCAGGACATGGGCGCAAAGGGTAGTGATCAGAAACTACACGTCGTCACCTCTCCTTTCGCTGCCGGTCAAATACTGGCCGCGAAAATTTCACCCGCCACAAGTGGTCGAGACGTCTTGCCTCCGAGCCGGGTGGCCACGGAGGCGGCTGCCACTAGCACTGATCTTATGTCAGAAAAATCGTTAGACAAATGTCGGCCGAAATTCCCGAGACAGAAGTCGAGAGGTAGTACGTGAAGAAGCGGCCACCAAAGCCTCTCTAGCGACAGGAAGCAGTGGACGGTGGAGTGTCGGCCTACCTGGGTTGGGCTGGCTCTGGTAGGAAGGCTTCTTCATCCACTCGTAAGGGCTGCGCACGGGCAGCGGCCGCTGCTGCTGGTGCTGCTGCTGGTGGTGCTGGTGCTGGTGGGGCGACAGGCCGCCGCCGGGCACGCCGCCGCCCACGCCGCCCACGGCACCGGGGCTGGACAGCTCGCTGCTGGAGACGGTGATGGGCGGCGACGGCAGCTGCGCTTCCGCGTCGCCCACCACGACCACGCCGCCCCCCGCCGCCCCAGCGGCGCCCACAAAGTCCGGCGGCCCCCAGTCGGGCGCGGGCTGGAACACGGCGTGGTGGTGGTGGTGGTGGTGGTGGTGCGGCGGCCAGGCCTGGTCGTCCTGCGCGGGCACGCAGCCCAGGAACTGCTGCTGGTGGTGGTGGTGCTGCTGCGCGTGGTGCTGGTGGTACGGGTACCAGCCCGCGGTGGCGGCGGCGGCGGCCGAGGAGGCGGCGGCCTGGTGCTGCAGCGCGGCCGGCGCGGGGGCGGGCGCCGGCGAGGGCGACGCGGGCGCGGGCTGCGGCTGCTGGTGGTGGCGGTACATGGCCAGCGGGTTGTAGTACGACACCATGGCGACGGCGACGGCGACGTCGACGGCGAGGCCGCGGCAGCGCACACGCCCACTCTCGCTCGGGCTCTGACGGCTACTGCCCGACTGCGCGCGCCGCGGCCGCGGCCGGCGCCCGCCCCCCACCCGCGGCCGCCGGTGGGCGGGGACGCGCCGGCGCCGCGGCCAACCGCGAGCGCCGGCCGCCAGCATGGCTGCGCGCGGGCCACGCCCCCGGCTGCCAATCGCAGCCCGCGCCGCGCCGGCCGCAGGCAGACCACCCAGCTGCGCGCCGCCTCGCGTCTGCCGTCGGCCTAATGCCGCATTACGGGTCATTTTTCTCCGTTCGACAATTTACGCTGTTGAAACAGTCGCCGAACGGGCACCGGACTTGGGAACGCTTATAAGCACGACGTCGCAGCGGATGTAGTGGCGCGAAAATAAAAACCGAGTATCACAGCCTTGCGAAACAAATCTGCGGGTTTCACAGTTGAGTTGTAACCAACCTACGTGACACTTCCCGAGATGAGGTGTCATTCCGAGCTTTAATATTTAGCAGAAGATTATCGTGCGTTGTTTGTCATCGTAGAAGACCTGAACGCTTACGAAAAGGATGGATTTATCCAGTTATCGTGAATTCCAAGTGTTGTTGTGGTCTTCAGTCCTGAGACTGGTTTGATGCAGCTCTCCATGCTACTCTATCCTGTGCAAGCTTCTTCATCTCCCAGTACCTTCTGCAGCCTTATATCCTTCTGAATCTGCTTAGTGTATTCATCTCTTGGTCTCCCTCTACGATTTTTACCCTCCACGCTGCCCTCCAGAACTAAATTAGTAATCCCTTGATGCCTCAAAACATGTCCTACCAACCGATCCCTTCTTCTAGTCAAGTTGTGCCACGCACTCCTCTTCTCCCCAATTCTATTCAACACCCCCTCATTAGTTATGTGATCTACCCCATCTAATCTCCAACATTCTTCTGTAGCACCACATTTCGAAAGCTTCTATTCTCTTCTTCTCTAAACTATTTATCGTACATGTTTCACTTCCATACATGGCTACACTCCATACAAATACTTTGAGAAACGACTTCCTGACACTTAAATCAATACTCGATGTTAACAAATTTCTCTTCTTCAGAAACGCTTTCCTTGCCATTGCCAGTCTACATTTTATATCCTCTACTTCGACCATCATCAGTTATTTTGCGCCCCAAATAGCAAAACTCATTCACTACTTTAAGTGTCTCATTTCCTAATATAATTCCCTCAGCATCACCCGACTTAATTCGACTACATTCCATTATCCTCGTTTTGCTTTTGTTGATGTTCATCTTATACCCTCCTTTCAAGACACTGTCCATTCCGTTCAACTGCTGTTCCAAGTCCTTTGCTGTCTCTGACAGAATTACAATATCATCGGCGAACCTCAAAGTTTTTATTTCTTCTCCATGGATTTTAATACATACTCCGAACTTTTCTTTTGTTTCCTTTACTGCTTGCTCAATATACAAATTGAATAAAATTGGGGAGAGGCTACAACCCTGTCTCACTCCCTTCCCAACCACTGCTTCCCTTTCATGTCCCTCGACTCTTACAACTGCCACCTGGTTTCTGTACATATTGTAAATAGCCTTTCGCTCCCTGAATTTTACCCCTGCCACCTTCAGAATTTGAAAGAGAGTATTCCAGTCAACACTGTCAAACGCTTTCTCTAAGTCTACAAATTATAGAAACGTAGGTTTGCCTTTCCTTAATCTTTCTTCTAAGATAAGTCGTTCCAAGTGAAGAAAGAAATTTTGCAAAAAGAGACATAATGTCTGATGGGATAGCAGCAATCAGTGAATTTTACAATGTTACTTATAATCCGTCTTGATTCCAAAATTTTTATTCATATGAGCGGTTTCGGTTCATCTAGAACCATCTTCAGATCTGTAATGATAATGACAGTAATTTACTATTTCACGAGTGCAAATCTTTTTCATCCTATCTAATCAACATCAACTGTACCAAAGTACATGATTTTTCGGTTACAGGAGTAACCCGTCCAAATGCAGCAACTTTCACATGCTGTGTCACATAAAATTGCTGCGCAAAATGCACGTCATTTATATTAATTATAACACTACTAGCGACAGGTGGAGTCTGTTACATTTGTTACATTACATATGCACTTACTGTATCCAGTAGATTTTTTTGGTTAACTTTTATCTCCAAAAATACTTAATTAAAATCTGTAGATGTCAAGGTTAAAATCTGTACCTATCAAAATTATATATATATATATATATATATATATATATATATATATATATATATATATATATATATATATATCGTATAAAAATGATAATCTTACTGTTTTTTTAATTTTGATAATTACAGATTTTAACCTTGACATCTACAGATTTTAATTAAGTATTTTTGGAGATAAAAGTTAATCACAAAAATCTACTGAATACAGTAAGTGCATATGTAATATAACAAATGTAACAGACTCCACCTGTCGGTAGTAGTGTTATAATTAATATAAATGACGTGCATTCTGCCAACCAATTTTATGTGACACAGCATGTGAAAGTTGCTGGATTTGGACGGGTTACTCTTGTAACCGAAATATCTGGTACGTTCTGGTACATTTGATGTTGATTTGATAGGATGAAAAAGATTTGCATTCGTGAAATAGTAAATTAGTATCATTCTCGTTACAGATCTGAAGGTGGTTCTAGATGAAACGAAGCCGGTCATATGAATAAAAATTTTTCAATCAAGGCGGATTATAACTAACATTGAAGAAAAAAAACCTGTTGTTAATCAGGATGCCTAGGGATTGGAGAATGGATTTTCATCCTGTAGCGGAGTGTGCACCGGTTTGAAACTTTCCGGTCATGATTTATTACGATGGCGTAGATGTACGAGGGTAATCCCAAAAGTAAGGTCTATTTTTTATAAGTACATAGACCTGTTTATTTCTACAATGGTTTACATCAGTTTACAGCTTGAACATTTAGCTACTTTTCGACATAATCACCATTTCTGTCGACGCATTTTTGTAGACGCTGTGGCAGTTTTTGTATCCCCATGTCATACCAGTTCGCCGCCATGCTGTTCAGAAAGTTATAAACATCTTCTTTCACCTTGTCGTCGGAGCTGAATCGCTTTCCGGCGAAATGTTCTTTTAACCTCGGGAACAGGTGATAGTCACTAGGCTCGAAGTCAGGACTATAGGTGATTATGTTCCACTGAAACTGTTGCAGGAGAGCAACGGTCTGCCGAGCGATGTGTGGGCGAGCGTTGTCATGGAGAAGGTGTACGCCCTTGCTCAACATTCCTCTTCTCCGGTTCTGAATTGTCCGTTTGAGTTTTTTCAGAGCCTCACAGTACCTGTCAACGTTAATTGTGGTCCCAGCGATTCAGCTGCGACGACGTGGTGAAAGAAGAGGTTCATAACTTTCTGAACAGCATGGCGGCGGGCTGGTATTAGATGGGCATACAAAAACTGCCACAGCGTCTACAAAAATGCATCGACGGAAATGGTGATTATGTCGAAAAATAGCTAAATGTTCAAGCTGTATACTGATGTAAACCATTGTAGAAATAAACAGGTCTATGTAATTATAAAAAAAATAGGAGACCTTATTTTTGGGATTACCCTCGTATAAAAAACGTTCACGTTGCTGGTTTCGGCAAGTAGTTGGTGTCTTCATATGTGCATAACCCATTGAAAAGTTTCGTTCAGATATACAGTGTCTCACATAATCATTTCTAGTCGAATTGCTTGTTGAAGTGTCAACACTGTTTCGAAGGTTGGCTACACTGCTTTTCATCGGAAACTTGAGTACAGCTGTGTACTCGTGCGTCAGTTGGTGCGGGAAGCTGGTATTCTCGAGTTGTTACAGAAATGCACTTTGCATTAGAACAGCGAATTGATATTTTGGAGTGTTACATAAGACAGGCTCCATCCAGGAATGTAAGTAGATGTTTCAAGCGAAGTATCCTGGTAGGAAACTCCCCACGACCAAGACTGTTCAGGATCTGTAAAAGAAATGGAGGTCTGCAGGATCTGTTCAGAACGTGCAGAGGAACTGGCGACCGACGGTGTGCATCCCTGAAACTACAGACAGTATTCACAGGGACGTTACGACAAGTCCCGCGCATCGATAAGGAGGTCGGTGTATCTCGTACATCGTGGCATCGTGGACTGGAAGACGTGAAAGTAAAATCCTGTCGTGCGAGTGTTGTGCAAGAGTTGATATTGAGGATCATGATAAAAGAGTTCATTGCTGTTACTGGCTGTTAACGTCTCTTGCTAACGCTTACTTGGATCCCTTATTTAACTTCATATCAGACGAGGCCTGGCTTCATAGGCCAGGTTACAGGACATCAGCTCATTCAGCACGAGGAACCTCTCCACTCAGAGAAGATATGTGCTTGGCGTGCGTTGTCCAGCATGCAGATTATTGGCCCCATATTTTTCAATTGCGCCTTAAATGGTGCCATATATCTAGAGAGCTTTGACTCTTTCTATGCACAATCAGCAGAGGCAGAGAAACTGTGTGCAGTATTCGAGCAAGATGGAGCAACCGCTAACAAACCCAACCAAAAGTACGGCCCACATCACCGACGTTTTCCCTGAAGACAGACTTGTCAGTAGAGGTCTCTTGCCTTTAAGGTCCCCGGACTTAAAATCTTGTGACTTTTATTTATGGGGCACCCTAAAGAGCAAAGTGTGTGCTGACAATCGTCGTACAATAGACGATCTTGAACGGAACATTGCTAGAGATGTTAACAACATCACGCACGCATAATAACTGTGTTTTGCCGGTAACGTTATCACACAAAGTCAGCGATGCATGGGTGCCCAAGCCAACCACTTATAAACGGATAACTACATGTTGCTAACGTTGCTATTATCTATTCTTTTTCAGTTAATTCATTGTTACTTGAATTTTGGGCATGAGGCGTACCGATTTTTTTGTGAAAACCCAGTATAAAAAGATTTAAGTTAAAGCACTTAAAATGTTAAAGGCCTTATGATGTTCAAAGCGCCAACTATCTTTGTTTATACATATTTACGAATCTTTTAGCGAGTTAAGCACGTCTGAAGTCGCAACTGCTTCCGGAAACTGGCACTACGATTATATTTCATACATCTAAGCGATCGTGTGATAAATTACTATATACACATTTACAAAGGTCGCATACTTCTATTTGGCAATATGTTAATTTTTTAAAAAAAGGTTTGAAATTTCGTGACGTATTAAAACTGTGTGCTATATCAGGACTCGAAGCAGTGAGCTTTTCTTTTCGCTGGCAAGTCCTCTGCCGACTGAGCTACCCAACCACGATGGACCATGGATAACATGGACTGCGCATGACGTCATTTTACTGAAACCAACATCTCAGTCACGTGTCTCGGGGCATGAAGTCGAGCAAGTCATCATGCGTTTATAGTGCACAGTTTATGACATTTTTGTTAAAGATCAAATGTTGAGCCTTTTACTAGATGCAGAAGTAAAAACTTTCACATATGCTCAGATAAGATAGTTGTTTTGTATCCTACATATTAGGTAAAGTGACGAAAATCTCAGCGGCGTTAAGTGAATTACTTTAAAATACTTGCAGAAGTATTTCCATAAGTTGATAGTATGGATACTGGTCCTTGGACGTAAAACTTGGTCACTCACTAAGATTTTGTGCCGACATATCGTTAATATCTAGCTCACTACACCAGTATAATCAACGTTCGCTTCCTATCTTGATATCATTTCGGTATATGTACTGCATTAAGCAAAAGTCAGAAAACATACGTACTTATTTTGTGTAGATACCTGACATTATGTACATAACCGAATTTCTTTACTTACGAAAGCTTACTAAAACATTTCACACATATTCTTGTGGAATCGTTAGAAAATTAATGCTACGTTCGAAATTGTTATTTTCTCTTCCACTTCTGTGGAATCGATAAACTACATGAATTCATAGTGGAAAAAGAAAGGAAAAAACTGCTTTATTACGAGGAATATCGGAGAAAGCAGGTTAACTGCACTACTGCATGTGTAAGAGTAGTATTACAGTTCTTTGACTGTCAAAATCAATCATTGATTTCAGCTATAAATGACAGAAACTGTAACTGCCAGCTCCACGTAACACAGCGGGTAATGACAGAAACTCGGCTTCCTGCCCTGAGTCACGTGACTTAGATGTTGGTTTCAAGCATTAACACGGCAGAGATAGGGACATGCGCGGTCTACGTTATATATGGTCTATGCCAAGCTCGACTTTTACCGCTACCGCACTCGCCCAACAAATGCAAAGCTCCGAGGTTTGAGTCCCGGTCTGCCACACACTTTTAATCGTGTAAGGGATCATATGCTGAATTCTTTGATTACTTCCGATTATGTATGTCTTCTTTCGACCTAGTATTCATCTTTCGGCTGTTACAGCTCTTCTTTTTTTTTTTTTTCGTGGCTCCTGAGAACAACTGAAGAGCAGTTACGTAAGACACCGTGGATAACAACTAAACTAGTCAAAATGTGTCCTGTATAAGCCGTAACTTCCCTCCAAGTTTTCTGATTAACTATCTTCGAATATTAAGACTAACTTACACCCCGCCGGAGATTCGAGTCCTCCCTCGAGAATGGGTGTGTGTGTTTTGTTCTTAGCATATGTTAGCTTAAGTAGTGTGAAAGTCTAGAAACCGATGACCTCAGCAGTTTGGTCCCTCAGGAATTCACACACATTTGAACTAACTTACAAAAGAAAAAAAAAAAAAAAAAAAAAAAACAAAGTTCCTTGTTTATGTTGGTGCAAAGGTAAAACTTGCAGCAACACTGCACTAAGTTTTGTTATTAAATAGAGTAAGTAATTCCATAACATAAACTTAACCAGGGTGTAATTAACAAGTTTATAGAGCCAGAATGAGATTTTCACTCTGCGGCGGAGTGTGCGCTGATATGAAACTTCCTGGCAGATTAAAACTGTATGCCAGACCAAGACTCGAACTCGGGACCTTTGCCTTTCGCGGGCAACTGCTCTGCCAACTTTTTTTTTTTAATCTAATTTTGTTCGTCTTCGTTCTTTGTATCTGCTTGGGGCGGACGTCGCCTGACACTCGTTTCAGTTCGTCGTTGATCCATTAACTCAGTTTTTTCTTTTTTTTTTTTTTGTTACAGAGGACAGCTGACCCTCTGACCGAACACGCTGAGTTATCGTGCCTGCATTTTGTTGATCCTTCCACTCAGTTTTTTTATTACAGATGCCAATCGGCTCTCTGACCGCACACGCCGAGCTACCGTGCCGGCAAACCGCGCCGCCAGAAATTCATAGAAATGGTTTCCGACTGAGCTACCCAAGCACGACTCACGCCCCGTCCTCACAGCTTTACTTCTGCCACAACCTCGTCTCCTACCTTCCAAACTTTACAGAAGCTCTCCTGCGAACCAGCACTCATTTGTTTCAGGAGAACAAGCTTATGTCACTCACTCATGTTCATTGTTTAATCACTGCTAATATACTTCAAATGAGAACTACTTCAGAGTTGTCAGACATTACGATACATGGGCGAAACAGAGTTCGACAAACCTCGTGGTTGACTTGCGATAAAAACATGCTATTGCTGTGGGAATGGCGACATCTGCCGGGCCAATACCCGGCGGCAGTTCCGACCGAGAACCGCACTTCCATTCCAGGGCGCCAAGTGCCGTCTCTCTGACACGACGTGTCGTTCGATTTTGCCGGAGACGTCCACCTAGTGTGGCGCTAGCCTCTCCTGACAGACGCGGACCCGCAGCGACCCTCTGCGTTCACGACACCCGTTCCACGCGTCTGCTTCCGATACCAACATTTCTGATTAACGAGTGTTTCTGTCGCCACTTACCGCAGCAGTACATTCGTCTTATACATGTAAGCGCCTTGCCTGTGATGGGGGAAAAATCACAGAGGGAGTCCCACAGGATTCAGTTTTGGGTCCCTACCGGTTCTTTATATAAGCTATGTGAATGACCTCATCAGGCAGAGTTGGTACTTTTGACAGACGGTACTAGTGTCATACTAAATTTCTCGAGAGAGAAATCAACAAAAGAAATTCTTAGTCGTGTTTAACAAAGAAGTTTGAAGTAGTTCCGCGAGAATGAAGTCTCCCAAAATTTTGAGAAAACACACTGTACAACAAATAGTGTCATACCAACAATTAATGTAGCGCTTATACAGGCGTGAGTAAACAGTGTAGAACGCTCCAAATTTTTCGGTGTAAATTCTGACGAAAAATTGAACTGGAAGACGCATATTACTGAGCTGCCGTAAGAAGTACAGTTCCTTCTACGTTTCGTGTGATTGCTAGTCTTGGAAAAACGAGATCGACCTCTTAGTATATTTTGTACAGCCTATTTCCACACAACAATATATTACTGAAAAATTTTCTAATGTAACTCACCACTTAGAAAGAAAGTACTGATTACACGGAAGCGAGAGTAAAAATAATATGTGGTATGTTGTGTTGACCTGTCGTCGTCTTCGAGGTACCTCCTTAAGCTGTTAGACATTTTAACTGCATCTTCTCAGTACATAGTGTGACAGTTGCCTCTACAGATGTTGTTCTGTGCAACCCGCAATGTTATATCTGGCATTCAAACACCACGCACGAGATTTTCATATTCACTCGCTCGCTACGCAAAAACTATTAGTGCTACAGAAAAATGAACTGGAAGTTTTATGTAGCAAATTTAATGTAGCTCATTTTCGTACTGGGATACGTTTTGCCGGCCACTGTGGCCGAGCAGTTCTAGGCACTTCAGTCTGGAACCGCGCGACCGCTACGGTCGCAGGTTCGAATCCTGCCTCGGGCATGGATGTGTGTGATGTCCTTAGGTTAGTTAGGTTTAAGTAGTTCTAAGTTCTAGGGGACTGATGACCTCAGATGTTAAGTCCCATAGAACTCAGAGCCATTTGAACCATTTTTTGGGATACATTTTCGCTGGAGGCCACAGTTTTCGAGTTACTCAAGCAAAAACGCACCCCCATCCCCCACACTCACCCCTCACCAGTCAGAATTTCCAGTACGTCGTTCGTGACACTTTCTCCTACCACTGTAGAGAAACTTCCGACTACACGAACTATTCTCGGTATTCGATCCCTCTTTTTCTCTATTGACCGGGCTATTACGGCACCACCATTGTCGTCTAATTCGTTAACATTATTAATGTAAACGTGCACACGAGAATAATGAAAGATAATTCGACTTTTGTAAATATTGCGCCTACAACTAATTGCGTTGACAATTCTATTGAACCTTAATCTTTACAAATACGGTAGTTTCGTAGTCAGTAGGTCTGGCGAATACAACGACATAATTGTTTATTTCATTCTGTTCAAATAAAAAAAAAACATGTAGGTACATTTTACACAGACGCCAATTTTACAATTTGCAAGTGCTCGACTAAGCCGGTGGAGTAATAAGGCCAATCAATGGAGACCAGAAAGGATCGAATGTGGGAAGTAATTGGTGCTAACGCAAACTTTTGTACAGTGGTAGGAGGGAGTCCGGTGAACAACATACCAGACATCCTGGCCGGTGGGGGCTGAGTGTGAGGGTGGGCGTGCTTTCGAAAGTCACTTTTGTACGTTTCTCTCTGTACGGCATACAGCGAAAACGTATCCTAATACAAAACGTAACTGCACTAAATTTCCTACAGAAATGTCCTGTTCATTTCTTTTGTAGGACTAAGAGTTTGTGCGTAGCGCGCGAAAGAACAAGAAAATCTCACATGTGGTTTATTAAACACCAGATATAACACTGCGGAATCATTCCTACCCGGACACCTCCTTCCACTACAAAGATGAATTTTTAACTTAAAGCTTGGTAGACAGTAAAAAGCTGCATAATTGCAACTGAAAATTATGTACAAGTTGATGAATGTACAAACAAATTATTTATACATATCTTGTCAACTGACTCGTTCCACATCAATTCGACAAAAAATCCGTAAAATGATCAATGACACTTCTGACTAACAATACAATGTTTATAATATAAAGTTCATTTGTAACGCCGGAAATGCATATCCTTCTACACTCCTGGAAATTGAAATAAGAACACCGTGAATTCATTGTCCCAGGAAGAGGAAACTTTATTGACACATTCCTGGGGTCAGATACATCACATGATCACACTGACAGAACCACAGGCACATAGACACAGGCAACAGAGCATGCACAATGTCGGCACTAGTACAGTGTATATCCACCTTTCGCAGCAATGCAGGCTGCTATTCTCCCATGGAGACGATCGTAGACATGCTGGATGTAGTCCTGTGGAACGGCTTGCCATGCCATTTCCACCTGGCGCCTCAGTTGGACCAGCGTTCGTGCTGGACGTGCAGACCGCGTGAGACGACGCTTCATCCAGTCCCAAACATGCTCAATGGGGGACAGATCCGGAGATCTTGCTGGCCAGGGTAGTTGACTTACACCTTCTAGAGCACGTTGGGTGGCACGGGATACATGCGGACGTGCATTGTCCTGTTGGAACAGCAAGTTCCCTTGCCGGTCTAGGAATGGTAGAACGATGGGTTCGATGACGGTTTGGATGTACCGTGCACTATTCAGTGTCCCCTCGACGATCACCAGTGGTGTACGGCCAGTGTAGGAGATCGCTCCCCACACCATGATGCCGGGTGTTGGCCCTGTGTGTCTCGGTCGTATGCAGTCCTGATTGTGGCGCTCACCTGCACGGCGCCAAACACGCATACGACCATCATTGGCACCAAGGCAGAAGCGACTCTCATCGCTGAAGACGACACGTCTCCATTCGTCCCTCCATTCACGCCTGTCGCGACACCACTGGAGGCGGGCTGCACGATGTTGGGGCGTGAGCGGAAGACGGCCTAACGGTGTGCGGGACCGTAGCCCAGCTTCATGGAGACGGTTGCGAATGGTCCTCGCCGATACCCCAGGAGCAACAGTGTCCCTAATTTGCTGGGAAGTGGCGGTGCGGTCCCCTAATGCACTGCGTAGGATCCCACGGTCTTGGCGTGCATCCGTGCGTCGCTGCGGTCCGGTCCCAGGTCGACGGGCACGTGCACTTTCCGCCGACCACTGGCGACAACATCGATGTACTGTGGAGACCTCACGCCCCACGTGTTGAGCAATTCGGCGGTACGTCCACCCGGCCTCCCGCATGCCCACTATACGCCCTCGCTCAAAGTCCGTCAACTGCACATACGGTTCACGTCCACGCTGTCGCGGCATGCTACCAGTGTTAAAGGCTGCGATGGAGCTCCGTATGCCACGGCAAACTGGCTGACACTGACGGCGGCGGTGCACAAATGCTGCGCAGCTAGCGCCATTCGACGGCCAACACCGCGGGTCCTGGTGTGTCCGCTGTGCCGTGCGTGTGATCATTGCTTGTACAGCCCTCTCGCAGTGTCCGGAGCAAGTATGGTGGGTCTGACACACCGGTGTCAATGTGTTCTTTTTTCCATTTCCAGGAGTGTATTTCCATCTATTGTACTATAGATTTTTCCTTATTTTGTCACCTGAAGATATGACATTTCTGTCTCTTTATATATTGTAATTGTTTTACTGTTTGTATATATATATATATATTTATGCATTTATGTTGGTTTGTTTTGTGAATATTATTTGTATTTATACGCTGGGTCTGCCCTAGGGAAAACTATGCTATCGAACGAATACATCGATAGGTCGTGTGGAGAACCAAAGTGTTTAGGATCTTTGGTAGTGTTAACTCTGTCGCGTGGAGCGCGGGCAGAGGGGGAGTCTGGCTGGGGTAGTGCAGAAGAGCAGGGGTGTTGTGTGACGCTCCCGCGAGTTGCCGCGCTTTCGGGGTTGAGCAGCATGTAATTGCGCTCGACTTGCTATGATAGTTTCTGACACGGTGTCGCGGACGGGAAGCATTAGCTGGCGCACATCAAGAGCCCGTTTCGCCTGGTGACTGTGTCGAGAAGAAGGCGCGCCAACATCCAGCTTCTGCAACAGCGACGGCCGACAATGAGTGACTGTCGCCACCTCCTCCATCGACGGCTTCAAACCTTCAATCAACCAACGAGGAAGACTGGAAGCACGTAAAGTTTTAGAACTGTATGGCAGACCTCAGCTTTACAAACTGTTCAAATCACAAAATTACAGCAACGTAGCATGAACCTTTGTTGCTCATTGTCCCAATTGCATTACCAAGCAGGGTCCCTTCCTTTTCCGGAATGAACCCGAGTGTCGTTGAAATTCGAACGCCAGCATCATTCGATTTCACTGCTTTAATTTCAAAGTTCAGTTAAGGTATTCATAGCTGGCTACAGTATTTAGATTACACAAGCACAAATTAAGAGTGCGAGTTTTGTTACCGTATTTTAGCTTACCTGTGACTGCAGCTCAGCTTGGTACGTACTAAATTTTACTATTGTTAATTGGTCAGAATCATTTAATTCAAGTTCAAAGTTGAATCTCTTATTTCTAAATTGCGTAGATTCAAGTAGCTTTTGAAATGATTGTTGAGGTAGTCCAAGACTAACCGTATCTTACTGAATTTCGATGTGCTTCAGAAAGAAAGCTCACTATTAACTTTAGTCACTAAATTAACTCTCGATTTTCCGGTTTTATTAATTCTTTTGCTAAATTAAGTCAAAGTGTAGCGAAATTTATTACTTCTGACAAACTTTCAGTTTTCACACTACACGTGTCAACCTTCAGTTGCCACGCTCCTAGTGCTAATTCTATGTGTACTAACCTTTCTTTTTCAGTTACTATAGTAATTGTCCTTAGGACTGGCGACCGTAATTTCTCCCAAATCTCAAATATCTAATTAGCGCCAATTAATTGTTAACGCGACGACCGCACATTTACTTTCTTTATTAACTTTACCCCTTTTCAAAATTAATTTCCACCAGTTTCATTTGCATTTTTATTTTCAATAGATGTAACCCTTTCCTCCCTCTTTACCGACAAATTAACTTCGGTGACGATTGCCTTTCCCAAATTTCCATTAGGTACACGCGGTTTAGTTTTTCACTGTCATTAAGGTCGATAAGCGAGGGGGAGGTTACACATTCCGTCTTTCTAGACTCCCAGGAGCATTTTGACATCGTTCCTCGCAAGCACCTTCTAATCAAATTGCGTGCCTCTGAAGTAACGTCTTACTTGTGCAACTGGATTCGTGATTTCCCAACAGGAAGCCCACAGATCGTAGTAACTGCGAGTTGGTCATCTACCGAAACAGAAAGTATTCAGAAGTACTCCAAGGAAGCAGCGAGCGAGATGACTGAGGTAGCGGTCAGCACGCGACACTCGCATTCTGGGGGACGACGGTTCAAATGTGAGTCAGGCGTCCAGACTGACGTTTCCCGCGATTTCCCTAAACCGCTTCAGGAAAATACCGGCCGATATCCTTCCCCATTCTTCCCTAATCAGAGATTGTGCTCCATCTCTAATAACCACGATGTCGACGGGACATCAAACCCTAATCTTCCCTCCTTATTTCTTACCATCATTCCCAAATGTAGCAGTTATTAGACAGCCCACTCACTCGCGAATGTATGCGCCTTTTGTCGTTGTTGCAGCCAGTCTGGTGTTAAATGTTACTTACATTTTATTAATACTCTGTGGCATAGTCTCCACTTGTGTATATTGCTATTGTCTCAACGCTCCTTCACGGCGAGAATTATTACGCGACTTTATAATTAAACCCGTTTTGTAAATTACTGCACCGACTGGCGGAATAATCAGCAAGATTATAAAAATGGAGAAGGCGAATTACAGCGGGAAACACTTACGTGTAAACTGGAGAGTAATCACCGACGTTGCACCTTTTATATTAACATATCTTAAGTTGGTTTCTTTGTCGAAAACTACAATTCTGTTCTTACGTGTGATTGTTATAGATTCGAACAAGTCACGTCATAAATTAGATATAAATATAATGTAGCTTAGAATTACGTATGTAAGTCTGCAGGCTTACGTGGCCGTTGTCAGTGAAGTTAAAATCTCCTGGGTTATTAGGCCGCGTCATATTTCTTCTAAAATGAACGACTTTTCGACCCCTCTGCTGAGATCTTCCTCAGGATCTTCTGGTATCCCCTACTGCTAGATTTCTGGATTATTGCAGGTACTATCTACAACTTGGAGATGACATTTTCTTGAGATATTTAGCATTTGTTATTTACATGAGTCATTTTCAACATCAGCGATGTACGGACAAAACACAAAACGTGTGTAATGGCTGAACTATGCGAGGGACCTGCAAATTCCATTGCATTAAGGCAACTAAATGACAAAAAGTAATATCGATAATTTATAAAATTATTCATAGTCTTACAAAATTTTGATACAGTAATTACCTTTTCAAAATAATTTAGTTACTTGGCTGAAACAGAACTGAATCGTTTAGTTTTTACACCCCAGAGAATTTCATTTTACCCCTCTGGGGAACGACTGACCTAAAGAGACTGCCTACCATTACGTGTGTGTACTCGCTTGATCTTCGTAAGGCTCAAAAATGGTTCAAATGGCTCTGAGCACAATGGGACCTAACATCTGAGGTCATCAGTCCCCTAGAACGTAGAACTACTTAAACCTAACTAACCTAAGGACATCACACACATCCATGCATGAGGCACGATTCGAACCTGCGACCGTACCGGTCGCGCGGTTCCAGACTCAAGCGCCTAGAAGCTCACGGCCACATCGGCCAGCTCTTCGTAAGGCCCGAATTGGATTGTAAAATAGCTTTGTCAAAAATATGTTACAAGAGACGCTCTATAAAATACTTTACGTTGTGCTGACGTTCTTTTGCGATGTATTTTGTGGTCCCAGCTGTTGTAAGAGATTTACCAAAAATCTTTGACTGGATAAACCAAGCCCAACAATGACAGACTTGAACTTACACGCCCGTTTTATAAAATTAGACCCCTTTCCTTGCTGCAAAATACACTCCTGGAAATGGAAAAAAGAACACATTGACACCGGTGTGTCAGACCCACCATACTTGCTCCGGACACTGCGAGAGGGCTGTACAAGCAATGATCACACGCACGGCACAGCGGACACACCAGGAACCGCGGTGTTGGCCGTCGAATGGCGCTAGCTGCGCAGCATTTGTGCACCGCCGCCGACAGTGTCAGCCAGTTTGCCGTGGCATACGGAGCTCCATCGCAGTCTTTAACACTGGTAGCATGCCGCGACAGCGTGGACGTGAACCGTATGTGCAGTTGACGGACCTTGAGCGAGGGCGTATAGTGGGCATGCGGGAGGCCGGGTGGACGTACCAACTGAGGCGCCAGGTGGAAATGGCATGGCAAGCCGTTCCACAGGACTACATCCAGCATCTCTACGATCGTCTCCATGGGAGAATAGCAGCCTGCATTGCTGCGAAAGGTGGATATACACTGTACTCGTGCCGACATTGTGCATGCTCTGTTGCCTGTGTCTATGTGCCTGTGGTTCTGTCAGTGTGATCATGTGATGTATCTGACCCCAGGAATGTGTCAATAAAGTTTCCCCTTCCTGGGACAATGAATTCACGGTGTTCTTATTTCAATTTCCAGGAGTGTAATATTTAATTTCCGGTCGCGTTATGCCTTCTATATGGCACGCAGAATTTTTTATCTGGAATATTATGTGTTTATTTTCACATATGATTCGAGATCCTGCCCCGCAAACGTTTCCCCTCACTCTCCCGCGATTCTCTCCAAATCGCCTCTGAACTAAAAATCCAGTCGTGGAACACCTAAACAGCTATCGGTATTCTTGCAGACCTCTTCCGCCAGTATCCACAAGCCAACTCTTCCAATGCGTTAGCAGAGTGTCAGCGTCCCCGAAATAAACACGTTATCACACCCACACTTCATCCCCCACGACTTTTCTCGGAGGAGAAATCTGTTTCCCTCACAGCACACCACGGCGTACAGGCGAGGAGAGAGGTAAACAACATAAAGGATCACACGATAGCCCGGCCACGCTTGTGTACACAACAAGCCAAGAGGCGCCCAGTAAACGAACTCCTCTCACAACAAAAACCTTCCCAGTCCTCGTACTATAATTGAAACATCCCCTTTGAAAAACTAATGAATTACTGTGCTTATAAACCTCTACGTTATTTGATTTTCAAACAGCTGAGCAAAACTGAACGTACTCAGACATTACTCTCTTTACTTATTCTGATCAACACTAAACTGGCACACAATATTTTTTAGCGCAACGCAATCTGACTTTCGATAATCCCTACAAAAGAATGGCCCTGACTAACATTAACCTATACCTTTCACAAATCACTTACCTCACAAAAATCTTCGTTACTCGAACTACTGCAATACAGCGACCGCCAATACTGCCAGCTAAATAAAAGATTCTAACTACAGAAGGCACTAACTACTGATAGGCATAGTCAGCAAATGAAAGATTTTGATAGAGAACAAACAATGTATTTACCTTAATAGTGTTCAAAAGTTATATATATATATATCAGTTCATGATATCCAGTATTACAAATTTACTCTTTCTGGAGGACACACGTCCAGATCATCCGCTCTCAAAACTCCGCCATCTCTCTCCCCACATCCACCACTGCTGGCGGCTCACCTCCAACTGCGCAACGCTACTCGCTCTTCTCATCCAGTTGCCCAACACTACAATAGCGAATATTCCAACAATTCTAAACAGCCACAGACTGCACATAGCACAGCCAGTGATTTTCATACAGAGCGCTACGTGGCGTTACCAACATAAAAACCTAAACAGCCTACTTACATAATGCTGAGGTCGTACACATCAGCAGTCAAATATTTCGCATCACTTAGCTAATGAAAGACAAACTGTAAAACGAACAAGAAACTCGAAAGATCTCGATGACAGTATGTGCCGATTTTCCACAAATGACGTGCAACTGCGTTCTATTACCTGCCACCAGACTAGAGGTGACGCACATTTTTGGTAGTACAGACAAGTAACTCTAAAGTTAAAAATCTTCTGGGTTATTAGGCTGTGTCATATTTCTTCTAAAATGAACGACGTTTCAACCCCACTGCTGGGATCTTCCTCAGGATCTTCTGGTGTCCACTACTGCTGTACATAGTATTATTATTACTATTATTATTGTTACTACTACTAAGCTGTGGTCAGACAGAAAGCATCAACAGCTGTTTTCTGCCAGTTCAGAAGTAAGAAGTGCTGCAATGAAGTTATTTACGAATAGTAGATATAGTTAACAAATTTGAACTTGGTTGATTTTAAATGGGGTTGCAGCGTGCAGGTCAAGCAAGTGCCACAGTAAAGACGAGTAATGCAGGGGAAGTATGTTTTGTAACAGGTGTCTACATTCACTGTGGATAGTTAACTTTCTTATCTGAGAAAGAGTTGTGGACAGCATCTGCGATGTACCACAAATTCCTCTGTCATTCATTCTAAAACACACACGTACACACACACACACACACACACACACACACACACACACACACACACACACACAAGCTAAATATCATTCATATTTCATCATTTTAAAAATAAAAGTGTACCAAGAAAAAAGTCTTTCGTTCTACAGTTCAGTTAGATGCTAAAATTGGTGACAATGTGGGGAAGAGGGCGGTGTGGATGTGTGGCTGCACTGAGGAGTAACGGCCTAGGAAAGGTTGGGAGCCACTGCTTTAGTTGCTCTTCCCGTTTCGCGTTTCGAAGAACTGTCCCGGGGAGGCCTCGCTTAAATCAGCACCTACATCTGTGTCCCACAAGCCGCCTTGCAGTGCGTGGCGGGGGGCACTTCGCGCACGACTGTCAGTTGCTCCCCTTCCCTGTGCCAGTCGCGAACAGGCCGCGGGAAGAACGACTGACTGCTGGCGGGTTTCCGGCTCAGGTCGCTTCTCTCTAGTCTTACCAGCTACATCTACATTGCTCTGCAAATCAGAACATTATCTCTCTGCCGTTCCACTCTCGAAGAGCACGCGGCAACGACGAGCACTTAAATTTAAATATCTTCAACATTTCGCGGCCGTATCACCAAATGTATAAATATTAATTTTAATTTTAATAATCAACAGCCTCAGTTTCACCGTTTACCTGGAATTTACCTAGGTTTCAGTCGGGATAACCCAACCTTCTTCAGAATAACAGTAACTACCGTTTGTCCATAGTGGATATCGTCAAGCTAAAACTACAAATCCAGTACAACACTCGTGGTTGCCGCATCGCGGTCGCGAAGTGGGGCCGAGTCACTTTCAGATAAGTTTTTACAGTCTGAAGGTAATTTATGGATTTGTAGTTTTAGCTTGACGGTGTCCACTATGGACAAACGGTAGTTACTGTTATTCTGAAGAAGGTAGGGTTATCCCGACTGAAACCTAGGTAAATTCTAGGTAGACTGTGCAACTGAGGCTGTTGATTATTAAAATTGAAATTAAGAGCACTTAAATCTTTCCATGCGAGCTCCGGTTTCTCTTATTTTATTACGATTATCATTTTTCCCTGTGTAGGTGGGAGTCAACGAAATATTTTCGTATTTGAAAGAGAAAGCTGGTGACTGAAATATCTCGCCGCAACGAGAAACGCCTTTGTTTTAATGACTCCAACCGAGACCATTGTGGTCTTTTCGCAAGATGCCAGAAGGAGGAAGCTATATATCGGTTTCTGGGCAACTTTTGACAGTGCCTGGTAGCAGAGAAGATAAAGCATTTTAATTCACAGCCAAAAGTTGTGCGGATGCTTTGGCTGCAAAAAGCCGCAAGTGGCCCATCGAGACCATCCGACCGCCGTGTCATCCTCAGTTGAAGATGCGGATAGGAGGGGTGTGTGGTCAGCACACCGCTCTCCTGGTCGTTATGATGGTTTTCTGTGACCGGAGCCGCTACTGTTCGGTCGAGGAGCTCCTCAATTGGCATCAGGAGGCTGAGTGCACCCCGAAAAGTGCCAGCCACACGCGACAGAGCTTAACTTCGGTGATCTCACGGGAACCGGTGTATCCACTGCGGCAAAGCCGTTGCCTTGTTGACTGCAAAGCTGAGCACTAAGATAAACACCGGCAGACTTCAGTGAGCACCGGTACCTCTCGAGACGTATTCACGTGACATACACTGTCTGTAAATTGGAACAAGCAAGGTGAGCTGACAGTTATTATTGCCTCTTTATTTTTTTTTTTTTACCGTGTATCTGTCACCTACCTCTTCCTTCCAATCCGTCAGAGTTTGCTGAACTGAAAACTGCCGAGAAGCAGCAGCGTGGCCGTGATTACGCATTTAACTCCGGGTCCTGTAATTCCTGTAAGTGGGTGGCTAAGTGGTGTGCGGACATCTGCCACGATTTTACCTGCCCCGAAGGGTTGCGTCCCTTGTCTCCCCCTCCTCCTCCTCTTACCCGCCGCCCGACCACTGGAACTGCATTTAGTAACTCCACTTTAGTGGCACTGTCATCAGTAACATTACCGTCGCTGTCGCGCAGTAAAGGTACTTACTGAGCCTTTCCGTTGGTTTACTTAACATGGGATCAGAATCTCTTTGGATTTTCCGCCTCATTCCGTTGAGGAAACTACACTCCTGGAAATTGAAATAAGAACACCGTGAATTCATTGTCCCAGGAAGGGGAAACTTTATTGACACATTCCTGGGCTCAGATACATCACATGATCACACTGACAGAACCACAGGCACATAGACACAGGCAACAGAGCATGCACAATGTCGGCACTAGTACAGTGTATACCCACCTTTCGCAGCAATGCAGGCTGCTATTCTCCCATGGAGACGATCGTAGAGATGCTGGATGTAGTCCTGTGGAACGGCTTGCCATGCCATTTCCACCTGGCGCCTCAGTTGGACCAGCGTTCGTGCTGGACGTGCAGACCGCGTGAGACGACGCTTCATCCAGTCCCAAACATGCTCAATGGGGGACAGATCCGGAGATCTTGCTGGCCAGGGTAGTTGACTTACACCTTCTAGAGCACGTTGGGTGGCACGGGATACATGCGGACGTGCATTGTCCTGTTGGAACAGCAAGTTCCCTTGCCGGTCTAGGAATGGTAGAACGATGGGTTCGATGACGGTTTGGATGTACCGTGCACTATTCAGTGTCCCCTCGACGATCACCAGTGGTGTACGGCCAGTGTAGGAGATCGCTCCCCACACCATGATGCCGGGTGTTGGCCCTGTGTGCCTCGGTCGTATGCAGTCCTGATTGTGGCGCTCACCTGCACGGCGCCAAACACGCATACGACCATCATTGGCACCAAGGCAGAAGCGACTCTCATCGCTGAAGACGACACGTCTCCATTCGTCCCTCCATTCACGCCTGTCGCGACACCACTAGAGGCGGGCTGCACGATGTTGGGGCGTGAGCGGAAGACGGCCTAACGGTGTGCGGGACCGTAGCCCAGCTTCATGGAGACGGTTGCGAATGGTCCTCGCCGATACCCCAGGAGCAACAGTGTCCCTAATTTCCTGGGAAGTGGCGGTGCGGTCCCGTACGGCACTGCGTAGGATCCTACGGTCTTGGCGTGTATCCGTGCGTCGCTGCGGTCCGGTCCCAGGTCGACGGGCACGTGCACCTTCCGCCGACCACTGGCGACAACATCGATGTACTGTGGAGACCTCACGCCCCACGTGTTGAGCAATTCGGCGGTACGTCCACCCGGCCTCCCGCATGCCCACTATACGCCCTCGCTCAAAGTCCGTCAACTGCACATACGGTTCACGTCCACGCTGTCGCGGCATGCTACCAGTGTTAAAGACTGCGATGGAGCTCCGTATGCCACGGCAAACTGGCTGACACTGACGGCGGCGGTGCACAAATGCTGCGCAGCTAGCGCCATTCGACGGCCAACACCGCGGGTCCTGGTGTGTCCGCTGTGCCGTGCGTGTGATCATTGCTTGTACAGCCCTCTCGCAGTGTCCGGATCAAGTATGGTGGGTCTGACACACCGGTGTCAATGTGTTCTTTTTTCCATTTCCAGGAGTGTATTAATTACATCTCGCACTGAAATCCGCACCAAATTTCGAGCCTCAGTAAAACTTCGCTAATCTTGGAGATTCTGCGATCGTCTAAATTATACGTGCCTTTTTCGGTGCTCGTGTAGCAGCTTTCTGTCATGTTTTGTGTACCATGGGAGATCAGTTCCGTATCTTATTCATTTATTTGGTATGAATCTCTCGAGTGCTGTGATACTATTTCTTTGAACTTAAGCACGTATGTTCTTCACCTACATAGTTTGGAAGGATTGGAGACTGTCTCTTAGAAAGACGCCAACCGAATTTTTAGTTACTTTTATAAACAGATATATTTAGTTTTGGTGAATTTCTTTGTTATGGAATTGAGCCTCGCTACGACTGTGTGTTAACTAATCCCTGTATCCGTCTTTATGCTCAGGATTATTTGTGGCTAAGAGGTCAAGTGTGTTTTCGTAACCATTTACAATTGGAATGGAAACGTGAACTAATTGTTCAAAATAACTTTAAAAAAAGTATTTAGAACAATTACGGAAGCGGTTTTCTATCTACAATAGTGCCTGAAAAAGTATTTTTGTCAACATACGGAAGGTAGATTGAAGTCACTACCAACTGTAATTGTATGAGTAGGGTACCTATTTGTGATGAGACTCAAGTTTTCTTTGAACTGTTCAGCAACTGTTTCATCTGAGACCGGGTGTCTGTAAAAGGAGCCAGTTATTAATTTATTCCGGTTGTCGAATACAACCTCTGCCCATACTAAGTCACAGAAACTATCTGCTTCAATGTCGCTTGTGAGCTGAAACACACATTACATTATTTTTCCTTAAGTTGTGCTTCTTGTTTCTGTTGTAGTGCAGACCATTTCAATTACGGCTTTTCCCTCCAAAACCTAGGATACTTTCTCTGTGACCCTGTAAATACCAGAGCTAAACAATGTAGAACAACAACGTACGTTACAAGCATAGCATTCTGTATTACTTCATTTAATTATTTCTAACATTTTAAAATTGTACGTCGACTTTAGATGACATGTCAATCATAAATGTTCTTATCTCTATTTACTGAACGTATTTTCAGTCATGTTTTCAACATTGTCCCGCTACACCCTATTAACTAATGTTTCGCCGCAAGGGATATCGGATTTTAGAGAATAAATTAATATGGAGTATGTCGTTCTTCTTTTCGAACACTCACATACCAATTTCTTCTTTCCTTATTGTCTTTTAGGCGTGCAGTTGTAGTAATTAAAGTAGGCACAAAAGTAGTGAGCAAAAAGAAATGATTAGCGTACATTCGCATTCTCGTTACATCGTTCCTTTCTTGTTGCTCCCATGGCGATGGACTGTTTCTATCGCAATCAGTAAGCGTGAAAGGAAGCTACCGTACAGACAGAGGGATCTATATTTATACGTGGCAGAACTAATTACATACTGACATAATCGTCGGTTTCCCAAAAGCTATAAATATTTCGATTTCGGAAAAGAAACTCTGTACTTAGCCAAAATGTCGAAGAAGAAGGTCCCTTACGTACTGGTTGTATCGAGTAAGATGTAGAGACGGCGGTTTGAAAGCGGACAGAAGAAGTACGAGGAAGGGCGTCCCTTACCTGAGGGATCGCTACTCAAGCTACCTGCAGAAGGGGCAAGTGTGGCAAAGGTCCGGCGTGGCAAATGTCCGGCGTGGCAAATGTCCGGCATGCGGCTAAGTCACTCCAAAAGCCGGAGGCGGGGCGGCGGTGTGCAACTTAGGATTGGAGGGGGTCCAGCGAGGCCCTGATCTGCCCAAAGCAACCCCTGCGTTGATGGCAGCTTTCCCTTCACGTCTTCATCGCCAGGCAGGAGTCAATTAGAGGCAAATTAAATCGATTCGTACTTGTATTTGGACGGCGTGGCTTCTTTAAAACCAGTCTCCTGACTGGTTCCATACACCCACCTCGACTGCCTGTCCTGAGGCAGCCTCTTCACCCCAGAGCGGCGCTTGCAACCCGCCGTCCTCGTTTATTTGAAGGATATATTCCAGTCTCTGTCTAACCCTACAGTTTTAGCCGTCTAACCTCCCTCTAGTACCGTGGAAGCTGTCCCTGGTATCCCAGCATCCTGTTCCTTCTTTAATACTCAGTCTTTTCCACACATTTCTTTCCCCGCCTATTTTGTGGAGAAAATCTTCACTTCTTTCCTTACAACTCCACATAATTTTCAACTTATTTCTGTAACACCGCGTCTGAAACGCTTCGACTCTCTTTTCTTCCAGTTTTTCAGCAGTCTGTGACTCTTTGATACAATTTCGTGTTACAGACACACAGTGTCAGATATGTCTTCCTCAATTTGAGTTCTACGTTTGATACTAACAGCCTTATTTTAGCGAACCACGCCCTCTTTTGCCTGCGCCAGTCTGCTTCCCATATCCTCCTTGCTTCGCCCCCGGTAGGTTATTTTTCTTCCAGCGTAGCAGACCTCTGTCGTCTACACCGTTCTCCCAGATTTTTATGTCAAGTGTGACGGTACGTCACATAATTATTGACATTTTTATCGGTTATAAACCGTAGTTTACGTATTTTATGAATATAATTAATATAAAAGATACAGTTAATGTTCTTGAAACAACTGATATGCAGCGATAATTTAAGAGTAGCATCTTTATTTAATGTCTATGAAAATAAAAAAGGATCGAAAAAGACGCGATTGTACTGCCGAGGAGGAAGGACGTATTTTATGGGACACACACTGTTTTGTTTCGCTATACGGAAGGCAGCCATTGAGCGGCTACACATATTTTATGTAAGTTATTCGTATTTATTACTAAAATAAAATTGTTATTATTATCACGAAATGAATTTCTTTGTAATAGTTGTCACCTCAAATGCTCGCAGTGGCTAACTATATTTAATAAGCATTTTTTCAGTAATTTGCGCTGCGAGAAGCTCATCTTCCGATGCAGCCTCTGGTCGGCCATTACGCGCCGAAGTATTAATTTACTTTTCAAAGTGTTAACAGTAACTGTAAATGCGAGAGATTTCGTTATAAGAACCTTTTTAAATTGCAACAGATAACTAATTTACGTTAAAGTTCGTGTTTTTTTTAAATTATACAGATTCCATGAGTTCAGTAAGTTTTATCTTGGCCGCTCCACAGCAACAATCGAAATTCTCTCGAGCCTTGCTTTGCAACCAATAAATAGCAATTAACAAAATTACATTCAATTCAGTTAACGGCAACTATATTTTAGTCATCATGTTCAAAATCTAAAGTTGGTACACGAATAACTGAGGCCCTTCAAGAACCCGTTTCATATTTACTTATTCAAATGGCTCTGAGCACTATGGGACTCAACATCTTAGGTCATAAGTCCCCTAGAACTTAGAACTACTTAAACCGAACTAACCTAAGGACATCGCACACACCCATGCCCGAGGCAGGATTCGAACCTGCGACCGTAGCAGCCTCGCGGTTCCGGACTGCAGCGCCAGAACCACACGGCCACCGCGGCCGGCTTTACTTATTCACGTAAGTAAAAGTGATAAGCAAACACAATATCCCTAAGAGAAAGAATCAAGCCGATAAATTAAAAATACAAATATATAAAATATACACTCCTGGAAATGGAAAAAAGAACACATTGACACCGGTGTGTCAGACCCACCATACTTGCTCCGGACACTGCGAGAGGGCTGTACAAGCAATGATCACACGCACGGCACAGCGGACACACCAGGAGCCGCGGTGTTGGCCGTCGAATGGCGCTAGCTGCGCAGCATTTGTGCACCGCCGCCGTCAGTGTCAGCCAGTTTGCCGTGGCATACGGAGCTCCATCGCAGTCTTTAACACTGGTAGCATGCCGCGACAGCGTGGACGTGAACCGTATGTGCAGTTGACGGACTTTGAGCGAGGGCGTATAGTGGGCATGCGGGAGGCCGGGTGGACGTACCGCCGAATTGCTCAACACGTGGGGCGTGAGGTCTCCACAGTACATCGATGTTGTCGCCCGTGGTCGGCGGAAGGTGCACGTGCCCGTCGACCTTGGACCGGACTGCAGCGACGCACGGATGCACGCCAAGACCGCAGGATCCTACGCAGTGCCGTAGGGGACCGCACCGCCACTTCCCAGCAAATCAGGGACACTGTTGCTCCTGGGGTATCGGCGAGGACCATTCGCAACCGTCTCCATGAAGCTGGGCTACGGTCCCGCACACCGTTAGGCCGTCTTCCGCTCACGCCCCAACATCGTGCAGCCCGCCTCTAGTGGTGTCGCGACAGGCGTGAATGGAGGGACGAATGGAGACGTGTCGTCTTCAGCGATGAGAGTCGCTTCTGCCTTGGTGCCAATGATGGTCGTATGCGTGTTTGGCGCCGTGCAGGTGAGCGCCACAATCAGGACTGCATACGACCGAGGCACACAGGGCCAACACCCGGCATCATGGTGTGGGAAGCGATCTCCTACACTGGCCGTACACCACTGGTGATCGTCGAGGGGACACTGAATAGTGCACGGTACATCCAAACCGTCATCGAACCCATCGTTCTACCATTCCTAGACCGGCAAGGGAACTTGCTGTTCCAACAGGACAATGCACGTCCGCATGTATCCCGTGCCACCCAACGTGCTCTAGAAGGTGTAAGTCAACTACCCTGGCCAGCAAGATCTCCGGATCTGTCCCCCATTGAGCATGTTTGGGACTGGATGAAGCGTCGTCTCACGCGGCCTGCAGGTCCAGCACGAACGCTGGTCCAACTGAGGCGCCAGGTGGAAATGGCATGGCAAGCCGTTCCACAGGACTACATCCAGCATCTCTACGATTGTCTCCATGGGAGAATAGCAGCCTGCATTGCTGCGAAAGGTGGATATACACTGTACTAGTGCCGACATTGTGCATGCTCTGTTGCCTGTGTCTATGTGCCTGTGGTTCTGTCAGTGTGATCATGTGATGTATCTGACCCCAGGAATGTGTCAATAAAGTTTCCCCTTCCTGGGACAATGAATTCACGGTGTTCTTATTTCAATTTCCAGGAGTGTATATGTAATTTCTTTTGTATATGACGCAACGAATGCCACCCGACGTCACACAAGTTTATCGCTAATCTCGCTTCCGCTACTCGTCGTTACATTCGACTTTTCCCATTTTACTCTGAGTCCATATCCTGTACTCATTAGAGACTGCAAGTTCCATTCAACGATAGCCTGTAATTGTTCCTCACTTGCACTGTGGATGGCGATGTCATCACAACTGTACCTTTATCTTTACCTTTCAAAAATGTTACGTGCTGCAGGTAGCCCAAAACGTCGCGTGTTCGAGTTGTCTGCGTCAAGTTAATTTAAACAAATTCACCTGATGGCGGAGTTATAAACTTCCGAGACGCATATGGACTGTAACTGACAGCGGGCGTTTCATAATTTCTATTACAGGCTTCTGGAGCTTGTAGAGGGGACTCAGTACACAAAGTTCCGATAAGGAAGCCGAACGTCCGCGAATGTACCGTTCGGGTGTAAAGTAAGTTTGAAGGTCGAATCAGTTTCAGATCTCGCTCTTCACGGTACGCACACAGGCTGGAAAGAAAGCGCCTCCCACCACTCTCTGTTGTAATTATGACGTCACATACCGTCTTCGCCCGCCTACAACGACGGCTGCGAGAAACTGGCCACAATCGCAACTAGCTAGGAGTAGAGATGGGCAGACTCGTTCATCCTTGGGAACTAGTTCACTGGTGATCGCTGTTTTTGGGAACAGTTCATTTTTACTCGTTCACCGTTCATTTGTGCACGGTATATGGTTCTTATGAAAAATTAAAAATTAGTTCCACACGTGACTTAAGAGTAGAAGGCGCCAAGAGAGGACACTTGCCTCCCCCCTGTACAGAGTTTTTATTCATTTCAGAATTTTCACACACTTGTAGTTAAGCAAAAAAAAATGGCTCTGAGCACTATGGGACTTAACATCTATGGTCATCAGTTCCCTAGAACTTAGAACTACTTAAACCTAACTAACCAAAGGACAGCACACAACACCCAGTCATCAAGAGGCAGAGAAAATCCCTGACCCCGCCGGGAATCGAACCCGGGAACCCGGAAGCGGGAAGCGAGAACGCTACCGCACGACCACGAGCTGCGGACGTAGTTAAACACCCCCTTTTAACAATTAAGCATGACTGTGCTGGTAAACTACGTTATTTGCTTTTTAAACAGCTGAGCACAACTCAACGTACTCAAACAGTTTTCTCTTTACTTATTCTGATCATCACTAAACCGACACACAATATTTTTAGCGCAACGCAATCTGACTTTCAATAATCCCTACAAAAGAATGGCCCTGACTGACAATAACCTATACCTTTCATGAATCACTTACCTCACAAAAATCTTCGTTACTGTAACTATTGTATACAGCGAGCGCCAATACTGTCAGCTAAATAAAAGATTCTAACGACTGAAGGCACTAACTACTGATAGGCATAGTTCGCAAATGAAAGAATTTGATAGAGAACAAACAATGTGCTTACCTTAATAGTGTTCAAAAGTCATCATATATATATATATATATATATATATATATATATATATATATATATATATATATATATATGACATCCATCTTTACAATTTTCTTTTTTCTGGCGGACACACGTCCATATCGTCCGCTTATAGTAACCTATCAAAACTCTGACATCTCTCTCTCCACATCCACCATCGCCCAACGCTACGCGCTGTTCACGTCCAACTGGCCAACACAACACAAGCGAATATTTCTAACAATGAGTCCAACCAGCCACAGACTGCACACAGCGCAGTCAGTGATTTTCATAGAGCACTTGTAATGTTTTTGGTTTAATTTGTTATGTAAGCGGTGGTGCTATTCAAGACCATAAAAGTGGATTAAAAGCTGTGAGTTGTCTGGGGAAGTTAACCTTGCATTACTGAGCAACTGTTTCACCAGGTATCCAGTCTAGCTTACCAAATTCCCAACCAGACTAACATTAATTATAATCTTTTAATAGTCATACAACAACCGGTAATATATATATATATATATATATATATATATATATATATATATATATAAAAGAGAATTTAAATAAAAAAAATAAATCAGGTTATATTTGGAAATTTATTTTAACATTGATCATTGAAATTTCAGCACATTAAACTTGAGTCATAACTAAGCTGGTGCCTTATTTAGCACTGTGAGAATGTGAGTCTGTAATCTTACGGAACACATCAAATATGAAGCCAAGATTGGGAGACTGCATGTAGTGGACTGTTAAGGCAGCCAGTCCACAGTGAAGTAGCCGAAAGGGCACACGTACACACACGCCTACTGGCGCGAAGTCTGGAACAGGATTCGTAATGAATGTGATAAAGAAAAGAACGTAGCTACTAGAACACTTAACTTTTATCTCGTCCTTTGGTATACAGCATTCTTGATGATACAAGTGAGACTATCTTGAGATACATGCAATGGTACAAATGGCGCCTTGCTAGGTCGTAGCCATTAACTTAGCTGAAGGCTATTCTAACTGGCTCTCGGCAAATGAGAGAAAGGCTTCGTCAGTGTAGTCGCTAGCAACGTCGTCGTACAACTGGGGCGAGTCCTAGTACGTCTCTCGAGACCTGCCGTGTGGTGGCGCTCGATCTGCGATCCTGACAGTGGCGACACGCGGGTCCGACATGTACTAATGGACCGCGGCCGATTTAAGCTACCACCTAGCAAGTGTGGTGTCTGGCGGTGACACCACACTGCATACAACACTGCATTCATAAAATAACACACGAAGAACGTTGAAACATATGCAAGAGGAAATTAACCACAACCAACCGATTCAATTTTCACCCAAAGAAGTTACGTTCGTAGCACAATCCTGTCCGTCATGTGATTACCACACACTGGTAATCTTCCCGAAATCTTCCCGAAAAGCATAGCTGAGGGCTACTTTTATGATAACGCCACCTGCTTCACGTGTTCAACTTGGTTTACACAAAGAGTGGAACTCCACAATAATTTTGATAATTAAAATAAATTAGGCCGAAAAACAATTTACAAAAGAAAAACCTCGAACTGGTTACTATCCTCTTACTATTAACCTGATGTGTCAAACAATTGTAGAAGCACGTGGTACTGGTCTCACAAAGTACACCCCACGTGGGTTGAACATAAAGAAAAGTTGCTATATTGAAAAATATTGTCAAGACGAGACGTTATAATCTCACGAACATTCGCATTTAGAATTGATGATCTTAGTTAGAGTTACTGATCAACGCATGGTTCCACTTTACTCACAAAGTAGTGACAAAGCAACTACTGGAAGATATTCTGAACTGTACACTCGAATCACACTGCGTTGCAATTTAAGATAACATTAGATATTTTAGAGCTAAACCTGAAATAAAGGTGATTAAATTTTCAGTTAGGCTGAACTTAAGAAATCCATTGTCCTACGGACTTAGCAGACACGCGCTTAACGGAGATCTTACCACTTCAGACGCTCGCCGCGGACAGACTGCCGTGGTCCCTTCCTGAGGGTGGCTCACAAATACAAACGGAAGTGGCCAGAGGGGCAGCTTCCTATACCAACATGACAAGGGACGGACAGGACCATACTAAGAATAGAAACCTCTCTGCTTTTAGAAAGCGTAGCTACCTGTTCTGACGTTGGTTCTACTGTTCTCTAGCAGACAGGCTTGTCTGCTACCCTCAAGCATGCAACTAGAAATACATTTGCTCATTCATCCTCTCACACAGAAGGGAAGGGGGATGACAGTATCTTATCATATACAGTATATAAAAGAAAGCGGATGTAGGTTCCGTATGAGACTGTGTGACATGAATTACATATAAACTGTGTTTTAAAGTGTAGTAGTGTGACAGATCGTTCTTGTTTATGTGTAAAAGTAACACGTTTCACTACTCAGTCTCCTCCCAGATAGTCAGAAACGCCACAGTAAATTTAGAAGAGGAATTTATGCCGTAAATGACAACAGATTTAAGAAATTAACATGAAAGGAATCCAAGAGAGACCTTTCACACTACGTGCCTTTACCAACATAAAAACCTAAACAGTCTACTGACAGTAGAAGTAATTTCCGTGATTCTGCAAAACCTCTCGTTTAGCCAACTGCAGCATTATGTGGCTGATCGCAGTGAAATAATACAAGGTGGCGCACGAAAACCGGCTCCGAGTCCAGACTGGTCGCCAATTACACACGATTTGTTGACCGATACTAGCAGAATAGATAAACATGTAATAATTAGGCAGTAAAGAAATAACAAATAAACTAATGCAAACAAAAATTTCGAAATAATAGATGACGATTGGTGGGCGGCAGTGAGCAGTCTAGTACTCGGGCCGATTTTTCGTCCGCCACCCTGTGCCACTGAAATAATATTGTAGAAGTTATCATATTCTCTTTACAAAATTTGAGACGGTTGTAAGTCGGTCTGCCTTCCACAACAATGAACATGCTGTTTTACCTTGGATCAAAAAGGATGGAAAATGGCCACTCGTGTGTGGCGTACCGACTTTCTTTACATGTGTAATAACGAAAAAAAATTGCCTTTTTATAACTATGTCTTCTGCTGTTTATCGAAATAATGAAGTAAGCTGATATGCCCTTTTGTTACCTGAAAAGATGCATGTATTACATACAACGTAATTTTTATGTAATTTACGTAATTACAAAATACATTTTAATTACCAGTCGTGGACGCTGAATAGAATACGGAAAGAATCAGGCGTCCAGAGTTCAAGAAAGGTTTGAAACAGATCTAGAATGGGCGTGCGAGCCACAGTCTATCATAACAGTCGCGACACTTCGTCTCGATTTTGTTGCCTACCGCCGCAGCAGCGCTCCAAGCGGCCAGTAACTTGAACTGTGGGTTTGGCGCGATCGTGAAAGCAAATAGTGGTTGTTTATTTTGATTTCTACAATGGTTTTTACAAGTGGGACAGTTTGTAGCACAATAAATTGCAGCAACAGCAGGAAGAAGACTCCACAGCTGTCTTTTTTTAGGTTTCCTAAGGATCCTGAGAGGTATATACCATCATGTTACTAAACTGTATCGTTAGGATTAACTTGCAAACTACATGTGCATTAATGATTAATGTTTCGTTTTAGGAGCAGAAAATGGATAGTTAATAGCAGACGAGAAGACCTTATGAAAAAAGACCCAGCTTACCTGAATAATAATATTAGGTTTCGTTCGCTACATTTCGAACAAAACCATGAACGCAGACAGTAATAAACTCGTGTGGAACGCAGTACCCACACTGTTTGACATCCCAAATAAGCCACCTCAACTGACGATGAAGAGGAAACTGCCACAAAGATTCGACAATCCATCCAAAGCTGTAAAACAGTACTGTGACACAGAAGCAGCCAGTTTAGCTATCCATGTATCAGTGCCAGATTCGTGTGAATCAACACAGACCTGCTTTGACGATGAAGTTGTTAGATTAAGTGCAGTTATTCGTGTCTTACAAAAGTGTAATGTTTGGTATGTATTTCATTCACTTCTGTTGTTAGTCACTTAATTTTCCTTGCTTCCTTCGTGTGATGACATTATTTTGTTAGCACCTTGTTCACTGACACATTGTTTAAAAATTATTAAAATATTTGGTTTTGCTTGAAATGTAATGTAATCAGCTCATTATAATGTTTTCAACGTATTTCACCCACTATTTGGCAGTTGCTTGTCCCACTTAGAATAATATGAAGGTCGTACTTGTGGCAACAGGCGACAATGACAAACACAGTAGGCCTACCGAATGATAAATGAGCTGTCGATCACTTTTGCATGTAGAGATACATATCTGTGCTTCTTACGTGTGAATCTGTGTGTTTATATTCTTTTGATATCAACGAGGTAAGCTGCAATTCTATCCAACGTCACAAGTGTTTTTCACGAATGTGTTGTAGCTAGCAACTCGATTCATGGTTTTTGTCCATACTTGCGCTTATTTTAGAATCACTTTTAGAAATATGTATGCCTTCTGATACTACACAAACCCTTAGAGGCAAGAAAATAACTCAAATATTTCGTAAATTACGTAGGAAATGGATGCAAAACAAAAGTTATGCTTACGACGCGTCTGATGTTCACCTTACTCGCCGCTTGGAGCGCTAGTGTCGCTCCATCTGTTAAACGGTAACAACTGTTACAGCAGTGAGTGTCGCGAGTGTGCACAGCGAACGAAACGAACAACAACTCGTATACTGAACGAATTGTCAGCAGTTGTTAGTGAAACTGCGACGAGTGGCCACGCGAAGAAGGACAGGGAGACGGAGAGCGAGAGAGAGAGACGGGTACGCGACTGAGGCTGGAACGAGACCGGCCGACGGCTCGGTGCGGGAAGGAGACGGACCGTTTGCCGTTCCCGGAAACTATAAGTAGACAGCCGCGACCGAAGTGAACTATAAAAGACCGTTCCTTAGAATTCATTCCTCGCTCCTTCCTTTCATCTTGCTGAACCGTTCCTTTAGACCCGTTAGTTCGCGAACGACACATCTCTAGCTACGAGGGCTGACTGGCGACGCGCTCACGACTCTGAAGAAGGGCGGACGCCCTCCGGCGCGTAGAAGAGAACACGACGACAAGTGCCGGAGGCAACGACTCGTGTAGGGCACACGGGGTCTGAGCTCCTTGTCTCCGATGTGCGCGTACCGTGGAGCGGGAGGCTTCAGACTTATCTCACACCCAAACAATACATTCCCAGACTCGTGGTCCTTACGAAAACTTACCTACTATTTCCCCTCTACAATCCCTAAAGCCTATTACAGAAGTAATAAAACACATGTAGCTACACTTATCTCCGTTTTTAATTTCAATCTTTCAATACGCTCCACCTTTAGGTGAGACACAAGTTGCAGAAAATTGAACTCGGAATCCGATGTCTATGGTGTCGTTTTTACACGTTATAGGTCTCGGTCCATTTTTCTAGCCCGATGCCGCGCGCGATTAGCCGAGTGGTCTAAGGCGCTACAGTCATGGACTGTGAGTTGGTCCCGGCGGAGGTTCGAGTCCTCCCTCGGGCATGGGTGTGTGTGTGTCCTTAGGATAATTTAGGTTAAGTAGTGTGTAAGCTTAGGGACTTATGACCTTAGCAGTTAAGTCCCATAAGATTTCACAAACATTTGAACATTTTTTTCCTAGCCCGATCACAAACAGGTTTTCTCGTTTTACACGAATAATGTATATAAATCAGCACTGGCGGTTTAGTTTGCACGGTGACGAAGATTATCAGTACCTTTGTAACGTTTCTAATAATGAGAGAACACTGTTTCCTTCTGGATGTTAGTAAACTCGTACGGAAGTGGAGGAGAAGCAGAAGAAGAAGAAGAAGGAGGAGGAGGAGGAGGAGGTTTGTGAATGACGATATGTTTAAAAATATTGTCCACTGCGTTGTAGAAAGAAGTGCGAAGTGATCACTGGCGACAAATTACTGTACACCAACAATATGGATATTTAAGAGTATCCAGGAAACATAAAAATGAGGGAAAATCGTTCCTATTCCCGCGTGGAGAATTGGCGAACGTTTTGTCACCAACAACTGGATGTGTGAAAGAGCCTTTACCACTGAAACAGAGGGCAGCTTTCGAAGTAGACTAATCAGCCAGCTACGCAGGATATACTGCTGTTGAAAAACAATTCGATATTCTGGATTAAACGATTATACTACCGGACAAATAATGCGAAGCACTAAGGAGAAATGGTGTGATGGTACTGTGACATCGTACACATAACGTACACGCTATAGGCGTGCCAGCTAGGGCAGCCACCAGATTGGGTCAGTACCGCTGATATTTAGTGGCAGTGTATGTAAAGGTGTGGAGTGACAGATGTCGCGCGATCACTGTGTAGCACTCGGAGATTATACGCAATCGTGCGACACGGCGTTTATCAGCAGCTGACAGAGGCTGAAGGGGGACTCACTGTGGGTCCTCATTTGGCCGGTCTGGTGCAATATCGGGATCCTGTCTTCTACAATACTCAGATTTGTGGGGCCTTCGGACGTGACGCTGGCCCGACACTGGACTGTGTGGATACCAGACGGACGGTTCGCAGTTGTCCGCGTCTAACCACTATAGGAAAAGTCCGCCATATCGTGTGCAAACACATCACAAGGCTGCAAATTCCACTAAATATCTAGGAATTACAAGTACGAACAACTTAAGTTGGAAATAACACAAGGAAAATGTTGCGGTGAAGGCCAACCAAAGACCGTATTTTATTGGCTCAACACTTAGAAGATACAACAGATCTACTACAGAAACTGCCAGCACTACGTTTTTCCGTCCTCTTCTGGAGTACTACTGCGCAGTGTGGGATCCTTACCAGATAGGATTAACAGAGTACATCGAGAAAGTTCAAAGAAGGGCAGCACGTTTTGTATTATGGAGAGATAGGTGAGAGTGTGTCACTGACATGGTACAGGATTTGGAATGGACGTCATTAATAGAACGGCGTTTTTCGCTGTGGCGGAATCTTGTCACAGAATTTCAGTCAACATCTTTCTCCACCGAATGAGAAAATATTTTGTTGACGCCGATATACAGAGGGAGAAACGATCGTCGTAATAAAATAAGGCAAATCCGAGTTCGCACGGGAAGTTATACGTCTTCGTTTCCCCCCCCCCCCCCCCCCCCCGATGTTTGAGAGTAGAATAACAGAGAATTATTGTGAAGGTGATTCGATGAACCCTCTGCCAGGTACTTAAGTGTTATTTGCAGAGTATCCATGTAGATATAGACGTAGATCAACACTTCACATCTCCACCTGCCATCTCAGAACAGGTACTGGATCCCCTGGAACATTCTTTCTCATCCCACACAGCCTAACTGCAGCTGCACAAGGAAATTACTGTCCCATAAGTTAGTAATGCTTAACACAACAGTAGTGTAACAAGCAGAGTTCGAGCCCACTCCGCACTGATCAAATAGTTCAAATGGCTCTGAGCACTATGGGACTTAACTTCTTTGGTCATCAGTCCCCTACAACTTAGAACTACTTAAACCTAACTAACCTAGGACATCACACACATCCATGCCCGAGGCAGGATTCGAACCTGCGACCATAGCGGTCGTGCAGTTCCAGACTGTAGCACCTAGAACCGCTCGGCCACTTCGGCCGGCCTCCGCACTATTGTCAGATTTCCCACCCCCTCTGACGGTGGGCCAACCGCCCTATGAATAATATCTCGAGAAATTAAAAAAAAAATGACAGGAAATTCAAAATAGATCAATTATGGTACAGGTTTCTCGTCCACTGCTATTATGTCAGTGTTGGAATTATGGAATTCGGGAAAACGACATTCCATGTGTGGAGATGGTGTTAGACTTATTGCAAGTATTATTATTATTATCATCATCATCTTTTTACACAAGGAATTTTTATGATACAATCAGAATCGGTTCTGGCCTTCAGTGGCCATCTTCAGATGCTATGGGTGGCTTTTGATGAACAAGCTTCATGTCTTGTCAACAAGGAATTAGTGCTCTTGTCCAAAATATACAGGGTGTTACAAAAAGGTACGGCCAAACTTTCAGGAAACATTCCTCACACACAAATAAAGAAAAGATGTTATGTGGACATGTGTCCATGTTAGAGCTCATTTTAGTTTCGTTAGTATGTACTGTACTCCCTCGATTCACCGCCAGTTGGCCCAATTGAAGGAAGGTAATGTTGACTTCGGTGCTTGTGTTGACATGCGACTCATTGCTCTACAGTACTAGCATCAAGCACATCAGTACATAGCATCAACAGGTTAGTGTTCATCACGAACGTGGTTTTGCAGTCAGTGCAATGTTTACAAATGCGGAGTTGGCAGATGCCCATTTGATGTATGGATTAGCACGGGGCAATAGCCGTGGCGTGGTACGTTTGTATCGAGACAGATTTTCAGAACGAAGGTGTCCCGACAGGAAGACATTCGAAGCAATTGATCGGCGTCTTAGGAAGCACGTAACATTCCAGCCTATGACTCGCGACTGGGGAAGACCTAGAACGACGAGGACACCTGCAATGGACGAGGCAATTCTTCGTGCAGTTGACGATAACCCTAATGTCGGCGTCAGAGAAGTTGCTGCTGTACAAGGTAACGTTGACCACGTCACTGTATGGAGAGTGCTACGGGAGAACTACTGTAGTTGTTTCCGTACCTTGTACAGCGTGTGCAGGCACTATCAGCAGCTGATTGGCCTCCACGGGTACACTTCTGCGAATGGTTCATCCAACAATGTGTCAATCCTCATTTCAGTGCAAATGTTCTCTTTACGGATGAGGCTTCATTCCAACGTGATCAAATTGTAAATTTTCACAATCAACATGTGTGAGCTGACGAGAATCCGCACGCAATTGTGCAATCACGTCATCAACACAGATTTTGTGTGAACGTTTGGGCAGGCATTGTTGGTGATGTCTTGATTGGGCCCCATGTTCTTCCACCTACGCTCAATGGAGCACGTTATCATGATTTCATACGGGATACTCTACCTGTGCTGCTAGAACATGTGCCTTTACAAGTACGATGTGGTTCATGCACGATGGAGCTCCTGCACATTTCAGTCGAAGTGTTCGTACGCTTCTCAACAACAGATTCGGTGACCGATGGATTGGTAGAGGCGGACCAATTCCGTGGCCTCCACGCTCTCCTGACCTCAACCCTCTTGACTTTCATTTATGGGGGCATTTGAAAGCTCTTGTCTACGCAACCCCGGTATCAAATGTGGAGACTCTTCGTGCTCGTATTGTGGACGGCTGTGATACAATACGCCATTCTCCAGGGCTGCATCAGCGCATCAGGGATTCCATGCGACGGAGGGTGGATGCATGTATCCTCGCTAACGGAGGACATTTTGAACATTTCCTGTAACACAGTGTTTGAAGTCACGCTGGTACGTTCTGTTGCTGTGTGTTTCCATTCCCTGATTAATGTGATTTGAAGAGAAGTAATAAAATGAGCTCTAACATGGAAAGTAAGCGTTTCTGGACACATGCCCACATAACATATTTCTTTCTTTGTGTGTGAGGAATGTTTCCTGAAAGTTTGGCCGTACCTTTTTGTAACACCCTGTATATTGGTGGGAAATTAAAAAATCCAATATGGTGTGAAATTAAAAAAAATTAAGAATAGAAGTCCTGTGGAACACAAGTGCAGCCCTATGATGTCTGAATTTGAAATGGTAACATGTACAGTATGAGTGCGGTCTGAATGATTGTCCTATTTCCCCACCCTTATGACATCAGAGTTCAAGGTGGTGAGCCTGGGGACGTGGATGCAGCCTGTACAGCTACCAGATCATGTGTGCTAAGTATGGAATCCTAAACTATTATTCAAATAGACGTTTAGGGACCTGCAGGGTTATTTACACATTCCGCATTCCTCTGACGTTACAGTTCACTTGCCCTAAATTTACATCCGCTTGTGTCATGCTTAAACAACTGCTGGGATAAAATAGTAACAGTTCTGCCTTTATTTAAATAAATGCCTTGCAGGGAAAGGCCTTTTCCTGTAAAGCCACCACCCCCATTCACATGTGCTGTTACCGGAGGCCGGAGCCCAGCAGGGAGCTCAGAGGTGCCAGTGTGCAGTTAACTCACCCACACCACTGCAGAGTTGGAGGCCAGAGCACCGGGTCCTTTCCGGTGACAGGTGAGTACGCAGAGACACTACATGACACATTCAGCTGTCTGGCATGAATTGGAGAGCAGTCGTTCTGATTCCCACAACTGGTGTGCTGTTTGTAATAGCACTGTAGCCACAGCCCACGTGGTCTAAGTTTAAATAGTGGGGAAATCTGAAAATGCAAGCGGCACACTTGGACCTTAATTCGCATTGAAAATTGGCGGGAAATTGAATGTGATCTTTAGCCCACACTGAGATTCTGCTGGAAAATTCGAAAAGTTACAGATGCTTGTTTGTCCTCCTGGAGGGAGACCTGTATAGTGGCTCATGAACCAGAAAAATACACTCCTGGAAATGGAAAAAAGAACACATTGACACCGGTGTGTCAGACCCACCATACTTGCTCCGGACACTGCGAGAGGGCTGTACAAGCAATGATCACACGCACGGCACAGCGGACACACCAGGAACCGCGGTGTTGGCCGTCGAATGGCGCTAGCTGCGCAGCATTTGTGCACCGCCGCCGTCAGTGTCAGCCAGTTTGCCGTGGCATATGGAGCTCCATCGCAGTCTTTAACACTGGTAGCATGCCGCGACAGTGTGGACGTGAACCGTATGTGCAGTTGACGGACTTTGAGCGAGGGCGTATAGTGGGCATGCGGGAGGCCGGGTGGGCGTACCGCCGAATTGCTCAACACGTGGGGCGTGAGGTCTCCACAGTACATCGGTGTTGTCGCCAGTGGTCGGCGGAAGGTGCACGTGCCTGTCGACCTGGGACCGGACCGCAGCGACGCACGGATGCACGCCAAGACCGTAGGATCCTACGCAGTGCCGTAGGGGACCGCACCGCCACTTCCCAGCAAATTAGGGACACTGTTGCTCCTGGGGTATCGGCGAGGACCATTCGCAACCGTCTCCATGAAGCTGGGCTACGGTCCCGCACACCGTTAGGCCGTCTTCCGCTCACGCCCCAACATCGTGCAGCCCGCCTCCTGTGGTGTCGCGACAGGCGTGAATGGAGGGACGAATGGAGACGTGTCGTCTTCAGCGATGAGAGTCGCTTCTGCCTTGGTGCCAATGATGGTCGTATGCGTGTTTGGCGCCGTGCAGGTGAGCGCCACAATCAGGACTGCATACGACCGAGGCACACAGGGCCAACACCCGGCATCATGGAGTGGGGAGCGATCTCCTACACTGGCCGTACACCACTGGTGATCGTTGAGGGGACACTGAATAGTGCACGGTACATCCAAACCGTCATCGAACCCATCGTTCTACCATTCCTAGACCGGCAAGGGAACTTGCTGTTCCAACAGGACAATGCACGTCCGCATGTATCCCGTGCCACCCAACGTGCTCTAGAAGGTGTAAGTCAACTACCCTGGCCAGCAAGATCTCCGGATCTGTCCCCCATTGAGCATGTTTGGGACTGGATGAAGCGTCGTCTCACGCGGTCTGCACGTCCGGCACGAACGCTGGTCCAACTGAGGCGCCAGGTGGAAATGGCATGGCAAGCCGTTCCACAGGACTACATCCAGCATCTGTACGATCGTCTCCATGGGAGAATATCAGCCTGCATTGCTGCGAAAGGTGGATATACACTGTACTAGTGCCGACATTGTGCATGCTCTGTTGCCTGTGTCTATGTGCCTGTGGTTCTGTCAGTGTGATCATGTGATGTATCTGACCCCAGGAATGTGTCAATAAAGTTTCCCCTTCCTGGGACAATGAATTCACGGTGTTCTTATTTCAATTTCCAGGAGTGTAGTTTGAGGTACAATGCTTTTAAAATTCACCATACAAAATTTGCGTGTGCGATGGATGGCAACTATGATGGAAGCTATGGTCATATCCTGCCACACCAGTTGAAGTTCTACTATTTTTTTTCCCTTAATGTTAATTCATCCCATCCACGCCATATAGGCAGGGAATGGGCTGCCAGCGGATACGATTTGCCGCTTTTCAGCCACATGAGATGAAAATTTTAAAAAACATAATACCAAAACTGATCATGGCGTTTGACAAAAATAAACGTTTTGTACAATAAAAAGACAAATCGTCTGTTGCATAAGTTAAATATAAATGGTTGATTCGGTAATTAATTATAGTATGTATAAATGAATAGAATATGAGTGTCATACACGAAGATATAAAAACAGATAGACAGCTGCACAAAGTAAAATAGAAAGGCCGATGTCTAACTTATTAAAAGAGATACATCGATGAGTGAAGAGATGAGTGGAAACACTCCAAGAAGAAGGATATCAGGGGAACGAAGCATTTGAAGGTTGTGCGTAGGATGGGGTCTGTAGGTGGATATTTGGAGAAGGGGTGGCGAAAGAGAGGAGATGGATGCAGTTCTGAACCAAGACTTAGGAAGTCAGTGGAGAAGTTTGGAGGGGAAGGGGGCCCTGATGACGGGTGGATGATAGGGACCTGCTAGATCTGGTAAGATGGGTATGTACCAGGGCATATTTCATGGCCAGGTAAGAGAAGGCAATTAAAGTTCCGTTGGGAGAGGATGCGGAAAGTATGGAGGTGTCGTGTCGGGGGAACGTGGTGGCAGATGTGCGGCAGACTACCAGGATCAGTGGGCAGCGGGGAAACTACAGGGTGGGTAGCGCCGGGCTTATGGGTACAGTTCTGGTATAAACTAATCGTTCTATAATCAGCAGTCATGGGTCAATCCAAATAAAGTGATCCAATAAAAAGTAAGTTCGTTGCTTGACCATTTTTAAATATTTTGGTATTACCCTAAACTGAAAAGCTCAAAACAGTTTTAAAAAAAAAATTGTCTTGCACCTTTACTGAATGGCAGCCTTTTTTATTTTTAAATGCACGATTGTTTGGACGTTAGTGTTAATTTGAATACCTCTGCACTGCTTCGAGCTACAACATTGCAACTGACATGATTCCTTGTAGAGAATTTTTTATTACCCAAAATACCCTAAATTCAAAAATAACCAGTGAAAATTTCCTCTAAAGTTTGGTATTGACAACTCAGAAAATCCACTTTTTAGACCCAAAAAATAACAACTAAGGAGTGGTTTACCAGAGTGTATTTTTTTGTATTCAGTAGCACCAGAGATAACTAGCCCCAAACTTGACGAAATATAAAGATTTTCAAATTTCAAAAATTTATAAAAAATTAAGAAAACATTTGACAGTGCTCTTCCTCTATATAAGGCTAGTAGTTTATGATATCTAACTAGAGAAAAAAATACACTGTGTTAAAACTCTACTTCGTTGTTATTTTTGGGTCTAAAAAGTGAATTTTCTAAGTTGTCAATACCAAACTTTAGAGGTCATTTTGAATAGTTATTTTTGAATTTAGGGTATGTTGGGTAATAAACAACGTTGTAGAGTTGACATTTCTGAAAGGAATCAAGTCAATTGCAATGTAGTAACTTGACCCAGAGCAGAGATATTCTCCAAATTGTAAAACCGTCGTGAGCTTACAAATAAAAATGCCGCCATTCAGTAATGATGCAAGGTAATTTTTTTAAAAACTGTTTTGAACTTGTCAACTATAGGATAATCACATGTACAAAAGTCAAAATGGTCAAGCAACCCTCATTGGATCACTTTACATTGATTGACCCTCATGTATCAAGCACATTTGAGAATGAAGCATGCTTACTCCTATTTACAAGTCGAATAGTAACCCTCAAAAACTCTCAAATACACCTATATTTAAAAGATAATGACATTTTTACAAGAGTAGAGCTCGGTCACTTAATTAAGCAAGACATTTCATGACAGAAATCCGTTGCTCTATCTGCAGGAGAACACAGTGCGAGCCGATGGGAGGTGAACGCAGCTATCACAAGTGACACAGTGCAGCCCCATCTAGATACTGGGTGCTGAACAAAGATGTCCTGATTCAGACGGGCCTGGGGCTGCCTGTGGTGACCGCCGCTCACGCCACACCCCATCGCAGGTGGATGGTGCACAGGGCCAGACGGGCGCAAGCTGGGCTGTGTGGCACAAGCTCTTGTTAGGTTTCCGGAGGTATATAAAGACAAATGTTTAGAAAATTCACGTCCGATTACGCTTCGTCAATTGTGATTTTTAATACGAGCTAGGAACTTGAAAGAGGCAATGATTTAGCATAATCCTGCAGTCCATACGTACATATTTTAAAGTACAGGGTGATTCAAAAAGAATACCACAACTTTAGCAATTTAAAACTCTGCAACGACAAAAGGTAGAGCTAAGCACTATCTGTCGGCGAATTAAGGGAGCTATAAAGTTTCATTTAGTTGTACATTTGTTCGCTTGAGGCGCTGTTGACTAGGCGTCAGCGTCAGTTGATGCTAAGATGGCGACCGCTGGATTACAGTATCTGGAGATGTTAGAGAATTGGCTGTTCCCTCAGCTCGAATAAGAAGCACAACAATTCATATTTCAGCAGGATGGAGCGCCACCACATTGGCACTTATCTGTCCGTAACTACCTGAACGTCAACTACCCGAGGCGATGGATCGGCCGCCAGGGAGCCCGTGACAGAGCACTTCATCACTGGCCTCCAAGAAGCCCTGATCTTACCCCCTGCGATTTTTTCTTATGGGGGTATGTTAAGGATATGGTGTTTCGGCCACCTCTCCCAGCCACCATTGATGATTTGAAACGAGAAATAACAGCAGCTATCCAATCTGTTACGCCTGATATGCTACAGAGAGTGTGGAACGAGTTGGAGTATCTGGTTGATATTTCTCGAGTGTCTGGAGGGGGCCATATTGAACATCTCTGAACTTGTTTTTGAGTGAAAAAAAACCTTTTTAAATACTCTTTGTAATGATGTATAACAGAAGGTTATATTATGTTTCTTTCATTAAATACACATTTTTAAAGTTGTGGTGTTCTTTTTGAATCACCCTGTAATACCAGCCAGACAGTACCACATGTATCTCTTGAAGATGCACATACACTAATCAGCCAGAACATTACGACCACCTACCTAATAGTGGGTATGCCCTCCTTTGCCACTCGTCATGGCATGGAATCAATGAAGCCTTGGTAGCTCGCTGGAGTGGACTAGCACCACTTCTGCACACACTAGTCACCTAATTCCCGTAAATTCCGGGCGAGGGGGGAGGGGGGAGGGCAGTGAGTTCTGGCACCACCTTCAATCACATCCCAGATGTGTTCGATTGGGTTCAGATCTGGCGAGTTGGATGGCCAGCACATCAATTGGAATTCGTCACTGTGTTCAAACCACTCCATCACACTCATGGCCTTGTGACATAGCACATTATCTTGTTGAAAAATGCCACTGCCATCGGGAAACGTGATCGTAATAAGGGAGTGTACGTGGTCTGCAACCAGTGTGTGATACTGCTTGGCTGTCGTGGTGCCTTGCGCGAGCTCCACTGGACCCATGGATGTCCACTTGAATGCTTCCCAGAGCATAATGGAGCTGCCGCCAGTTTGTCTCCGTCCCACAGTACAGGTGTCACGGAGTTGTTGCCCTGGAAGATGACGGATTCGCGCACCCCCATTTACATGATGAAGAAGGTATTGGGATTCATGAGACCGTGCAAGGCTCTACCACTGCGCCAACATCCAGTACCGATGGTCACGTGCCCATTTCAGTCGCAGTTGCCGATGCCGTGGTGTTAACATTGGCATATGCACCGGTCTTCGGCTGCAGAGCCCCATTGTTAACAGTATTCCGTGTACTGTGTGTTCACACACTTGTACTCTGCCCAGCATTCAAGTGTGATGTCAGTTCCGCTACAGTTCGCCGCCTGTCCTGTTTTACCAGTCTGCCCAGCCTACTATGTCCGATATCTGTAAAGAGGGATGGCCACCCAACCCACAACCTCTGGACGTGATTTCACCCTGGTTTCTCCACGCGTTGAAGACACTCGCCACAGCATTCCTCGAACACCTGGTAAGTCGTGCAGTTTCCGAAATGCTTGTGAGGAACCTCTGGCCCCTCACAATCTGTCCTCAGTCAAACTTAGGTAGACCGCGCACCTTCCCCATTCTACAGACGGACAGCACGCTCACTGATACTACATCCAACATGCGTGTGTCTGACAAGGGAACCTCCCCATCGCACCCCCCTCAGATTTAGTTATAAGTTGGCACAGTGGATAGGCCTCGAAAAACTGAACACAGGTCAATCGAGAAAACAGGAAGAAGTTGTGTGGAACTATGAAAAAAATTAGCAAAATATACAAACTGAGTAGTCCATGGGCAACATAACGAATACAGCGATAATACTAGATCAGGAGTGCCGTGGCCACGTGGTTAGCGTGAACAGGTGCGGAACGAGAGGTCCTTGGTTCAAGTCTTCCCTCGAGTGAAAATTTTAGTTTCTTTATTTTCGAAAAGTTATGATCTGTCCGTTCGTTCATTGACGTCTCTGTTCACTGTAATAAGTTTAGTGTCTGTGGTTTGCAACCGCACCGCAAAACCGTGCGATTAGTAGACGAAACGACGTGCCTCTCTAATGGGAACCGAAAACATTTGATCGCAAGGTCATAGGTCAACCGATTCCTCCACAGAAAAACACGTCTGATATATTCTATACGACACTGGTGACGGCATGTGCGTCACATGACAGAAATATGTTGTCGACCCACCTAACTTGTACACTTGGCGAATGGGAAAAAATTCTTCTACCTTGCCCGATTTAGGTTTTCTTGTCGATCTGATAATCACTCCCAAAAAATTGGTCGCATCGGACGGACAGATAATAATTGTCTGAAAATAAAAAATTAAAACTTTTCGCTCGAGGGAAGGCTTGAACCAAGGACCTCTCGTTCCGCAGCTGCTCACGCTTACCACGGGACCACGGCGCTCCAGGGCTCAGATTACCCTTGATGTTGCCTATCTTCTGATGGACTACTCAGTTTGTATATTTTGCTTAATTTTTTCATAGTTCCATATAACTTCTTCTTATTTTCTCGATTGATCTGTGTTCAGTTTTACAAGGCCTATCCGCTGTGCCAACTTATAACTAAATCTGAGGGGGGTGCGATGGGGAGGTTCCCTTGTTAGTACTATGTCGGTATGCATTACAGCGTAGCAGAGCGGCCAGCGCAGACAGCTCTTACACAGAGGACCTGTATTCGATTCCCCATACCGCCAGGAACTCTTCCTAGGTGGGAGGACTGGTACGGGTTGCACTCACCTGTCACTGATCATAATCATTTGACGGGATGAGGAACTTCTATTTGATGGCAAGGCATATTTCTGACGATTTCTCGTGGCAAATACACAGGCAAAACTTTCCAGGGCTGTTTGACGAGCACACAAGATCCTTATTTCAGCTCTCCGTTCTTGCATGACAATGAGTGAATGCAGCCAATCATTGGTGGTATTGAGTTCCATAACTCACGTGCCACTGTAAGAGCCATCTAGCGGCAGTTTGCATACTGGGCAGGTCAGACTGTCCGGGAAACATTATAACTGTGTATGCGGCAGTGGACTCCTCAGGTCCTTTTGTGCAAGCAGGTCAAGTGGTCGGTTGTTGTAAGGGGCCAGCAGGTAGCCCGCAAACACTGCAGCGAGCAGACGTATTGTATGTATCGAAATGTGTGTCCAAGGAATAGAAAAGCAACTGGAATCACTCAACAGAGGAAAGTCCACTGGACCTGACGGGATACCAATTCGATTCTACACAGAGTACGCGAAAGAACTTGCCCCCCTTCTAACAGCCCTGTACCGCAAGTCTCTAGAGGAACGGAGGGTTCCAAATGATTGGAAAAGAGCACAGGTAGTCCCAGTCTTCAAGAAGGGTCGTCGAGCAGATGCGCAAAACTATAGACCTATATCTCTGACGTCGATCTGTTGTAGAATTTTAGAACATGTTTTTTGCTCGAGTATCATGTCGGTTTTGGAAACCCAGAATTTGCTATGTAGGAATCAACATGGATTCCGGAAACAGCGATCGTGTGAGACCCAACTCGCTTTATTCATGAGACCCAGAAAATATTAGATACAGGCTCCCAGGTAGATGCTATTTTTCTTGACTTCCGAGAGGCGTTCGATACAGTTCCACACTGTCGCCTGATAAACAAAGTAAGAGCCTACGGAATATCAGACCAACTGTGTGGCTGGATTGAAGAGTTTTTAGCAAACAGAACACAGCATGTTGTTATCAATGGAGAGACGTCTACAGACGTTAAAGTAACCTCTGGCGTGCCACAGGGGAGTGTTATGGGACCATTGCTTTTCACAATATATATAAATGACCTAGTAGATAGTGTCGGAAGTTCCGAGCGGCTTTTCGCGGATGATGCTGTAGTATACAGAGAAGTTGCAGCATTACAAAATTGCAGCGAAATGCAGGAAGATCTGCAGCGGATAGGCACTTGCTGCAGGGACTGGCAACTGACCCTTAACATTGATAAATGCAATGTATTGCGAATACACGGAAAGAAGGATCCTTTATTGTATGATTATATGATAGCGGAACAATGATCACATAAAATTAATTGTTGGTAAGGCGGGTACCAGGTTGAGATTCATTGGGAGAGTGCTTAGAAAATGTAGTCCATCAACAAAGGAGGTGGCTTACAAAACACTCGTTCGACCTATACTTGAGTATTGCTCATCAGTGTGGGATCCGTACCAGATCGGGTTGACGGAGGAGGTAGAGAAGATCCAAAGAAGAGCGGCGCGTTTCGTCACAGGGTTATTTGGTAACCGTGATAGCGTTACGGAGATGTTTAATAAACTCAAGTGGCAGACTCTGCAAGAGAGGCGCTCTGCATCGCGGTGTAGCTTGCTCGCCAGGTTTCGAGAGGGTGCGTTTCTGGATGAGGTATCGAATATATTGCTTCCCCCTACTTATACCTCCCGAGGAGATCACGAATGTAAAATTAGAGAGATTCGAGCGCGCACGGAGGCTTTCCGGCAGTCGTTCTTGCCGCGAACCATACGCAACTGGAACAGGAAAGGGAGGTAATGACAGTGGCACCTAAAGTGCCCTCCGCCACACACCGTTGGGTCGCTTGCGGAGTATAAATGTAGATGTAGATCGTCCAGCCAAGGGCCACAGCTCACGGGCACCTCGTGCGCTTGTCAGATATTGCTGAATATCAACTGTAATGTAGTATGTGATAAAGTGTTTGTATGTCAAAAAGCTTGTCTTCTGTCTAATTATTATGAGTGGAAACAAGGAGAGGGCAGTGAGTCCTCTCACACTATATGCTCAAGACTTAAATGTATCAACGCAGGACCAGAGGCCTGCAAGTGAATTGCATACAGGTGGAGAAATGTGCGAATAGTGCTGACAGAATCTCACCAAATCCCAGTCCCCTACTCAGAATTGTTGTAACTATGGAACTGAATGACTCGATTTATACCTCAACTCCCCGCAAGTATGCCAGGTGTTACAGAGAAGATTGTTTGGGAATCTGAAATGGTTCAAATGGCTCCGAGCCCTATGGGACTTATCATCAGTCCCCCAGAACTTAGAACTACTTAAACCTAACTAACCTAAGGACATCACACACATCCATGCCCGAGGCAGGATTCGAACCTGCGACCGTAGGGGTCGCGCGGTTCCAGACTGTAGCGCCTAGAACCGATCGGCCACCCCAGCCGGCTTGAGAATCTGATACAGCTTTTCACAATAGAGCATTCCCTGTTGCTCTTCTATAAATAATTGCAACACTCTACATCGAATAGCAAACATTTAACATAGCGGGTAGCAGAATTGCGATGACTGCATGTAGCAGACTACAACAGCAGCACGAATTGCTCCTTGTATCGCAGATACTCATCCTGCTGGAAGACGGTTCGCTATACCAGTCTGCGAATGTCCGGAATCTCAGTATATGTACACGACACACATAGACATCGAACGTTTCGATGGGGTTTCTAAATTATTCCTGATGAGTACTGTCTAAGATCACAGTTTCCAGTTTGACAGAAGTAACATCAAACTCTTGCAGCCACAAGTGCTGCAAATAGCTCTAGATTTGAAAGAGCAATCCTCTGGATTGATGATAATCTCGTCTTGCTACGTACTAGATGAACGGTGACAAGTACCGAAGACAGACGGTAGCACACTACACTCGTTTGGAGCTATCCCAGTGAGTTAACTGTGAGACATATACATCGCATGTATCCACAGGATTTTTAAACCATTTCTGACGAATGAGGGTGTGGTTCCTTCAACAAAACACTTGTGTTGGATATCTTGCAGACTAAAGTTGCAAACAGACATGATAGAGAGGCCTGCTTTTACAATTTACTTTACATGCCACATGCAAGCTTACAATTGTTGGCTGATATAGCATGAAGACGAATCAGTTCTAGACCGGTTTCATTTACACACAACTTCCACAAAGTGGAGGTGTAGGGCTAGTGTCCAATAGCGTCCCATTGCATTCAGAGTAGACGACTTTGATGGCTAAGACATCAACGCGAATGCACGTCAAACCACGATAGCACGTTTGTGTCTTATACCACAGTCAATTATAAGCGAATTCTTAAAGGCATGTGGTCGATGTGGCTCAGCTCGTAGAGTACCAGTGGTTGTTGCTTTAGTTATTACATTCATTCCATAAGTTCAAGCAGTAGGTCCCATGGCGAATTTGCTAAGGTAGTCGCAGTAGATTCCTACTGGAAAGGGTTCCCAACTAGTTGTAGCAGCAGATTCATATCAAAGATTATCATCTAGCCATACCACAAAAACCACACAGTAGTTGATTATTGACAGCATTATTCCTTAACAAACACTCATTTTCGCTGTAGGTAAGCTATGCCTTGAAATGATGGAAATTTGATATCGATCTAAACGAAACAATATCTCCAATAACCCTTCCTGTAAACAGAAAGTAATCTAATTTCTGCGCCAGAATTGCATTTTAAGTGATTTTAGAAGGTTACCCATATGTATTGTAAGTGTTTTACAGTATAAATAAGAAATCTAGCATTTTCAGCAGATTTCTAAATGATGACAGTTGAGGAATCTCAAGATGTGAGCGATATGTGAAACATACTCGTAATAGACTTGTGTGGTAGAGGGATTTCTATTAGCAGGCTTACACGCCTCCAAAGGGTTTCTGAATCATTTTCCGATGAATACCTGTATGATTCCTCCTACAAGGGCGCTTGGGCAGCGACTCTTTCTGCTGGTCACTATAGATGGTGCCAGGAGATGTGATGTGAAACGACAGTGTGTGCACTGTTAGGGAAATTCTACAGGCCCGCTAGGTCATTGTAGGACATCGAAACAGGAGGTGTGATCAAAAAATACGATGGATAGTTTTATTAGAAACAAAGTAATACTCGTCATTTTTTTCTGTTTTCCGTCTTTCCTTTAGTTGCTTTAACTTGTTGGAGATATATACCGTCTATGCAACCAATTGAAGGCAGTTTGTTTGTTTGCCATACGCGTTGCGCTTCATTTATTTGGGAAGGATCATCAGTGGCCTGTAATACATGTTTCCTTTTTTTACATACAATAAACGTATAATGTGGTAGATACAATATGCTGCTATATATTACATTTTGTGGTGTCTTTCTCTTGTTTTTTAGATGAAAATCAACTTTCGTAGCACAAAGTTCGTAATGTGAACTTATCGTTCGGTGTTACTTACGATTTTCAGCGCTGTTAACTCCTGTGTATGGTCCTGGAGATGTATTCGTTACTTTCCATACTCCAGCTGGCCGATTTTGGGCGTTTCTTCACCCACGCTTGTCACATCGCATATATCAAGGATACAAAATTGTTTACTGGTACAGATATGTGAATGACGTAATCTGCATGGCAGATGAACCAACAGAGAGAATTGATAAACTTCAAACGAACATAAACAACATACATAAAAATATTCAGTTCACCATGGAAAAAGAAACACAAAATCAAATACATTTCTTTGATATAACAATAAAGAGAAACAACAATAAACACACATTTGACGTCTTCAGAAAGCTAACAGCCACAGACTTAATTATACATGCTTCATCCAGACATCTGCGAAATGAAAAATTACAGGCACTACGACACACGCTACACAGACTAAATAACATCCCATTCAGCAAAGAAAACTATGAAAAAGAATTAGAAACAATTCAAGTCATAGGCACAAACAATGGTTACAACACTCATAGTACAAAAACTCAATCAAAAAATTAAAATACAACTAAAGTAAAATCAAAACAAGCAGAGAACACAGACACCGAAGAACCCCACACACACTACATCACATACGGAAACACAAAACAATAACACTTATAACATGAATAACAGAAAACAGATGGTACAATCTTACATACAAACACAAAGAAACACACAAGACAGCAAATATGCTAAAGGAACAGAGACTACACATTGCTTACAGAACATGAAAGACAATCCAGTCACATTTAAAAACAACAGACAAACCAGGTATATACCAAGGAGCAGGTAGATACCAGCTAGAGTGCCAAGAATGAAAATCAGTATATCTGGGGATAACAAGTGGGAAATTCAAAACCAGATATAAAGAACATATAAGAAGTTGGAAATATGAAAATAGCCATACTACCTTCGCCAGACACCCAATAACACATGGACATGAACCATCCAACATGGAGTGTGACGTGATAGTTACCTGAGTGAATAATCACAACAAAATGCTCCTGACATTGCAAGAAACCTTTCACATACAAAGAGCCATTGCAATGGAAAAGAAGGTACTCAACGACCAAATCCATATAAGTAATAACTCTCTGATCATGCTAGCCACCAGAACAATGACAAACCGAAATGTAACCAGGAGAAATAATTAATGAATCTACTTTTCCTCCTTCTCTCTCCCCCCCCCCTCCCCCCCCCACCTACACACACATGAAGGCATATATATATATATACATATATATATATATATATATATATATATATATATTAAAAAATAAATACACAAATACAAAAGTAAATAAAATAAATAACATTTACACACACACACTCACACACGCACAGACACAAAAAATATAAAAAAATCACCCTCTCAGGAAAGAATTACACAATTACACACAGGAAATACACACACACACACACACACAATAGAAAAAAATTATCAAACCACAATACAAACAAAAGAAAGACAAACACACAACAGTTAGCAACACTACACACCGAAAAAACACATACGTTGATCACAAAATGGAAAATGCGAGTGATATATGCGATTTGACAAGTGTGTATTGTATGTAAAACAAGGAAACATGTATTACAGGCCACTGATGATACTTCTCAAACAAGTGAAGCGAAACGCGTATGGCAACATACAACTTGCCTTCACTTGGCTGCATATACGGTACGTACCTCCAAGAACAACGTAATAAGCTTACACAGATTTTGATTTAATCTCCTTAAGTGTTGTCCCTGACTAACAATGCACGTATCCTAATGCTGAATCCATGACCGGAAGCGTTTCTGGAAGGCTTCTTTTGGAAGGGCGTTTAGCTGCTGTGTCATCGCCCTCTCAATGCCAGGAATGATATGAAAACATTTTCCTTTAAGCACGGTTTTTAATTTTTGGGAAGAGCCAGAACTCGCAAGGTACTATATCTGGTGATCAGAAAGTATGTAGACAGACCCGAACACTTTTTCGGGGCAGAAACTCGCGAATCAAAAGAGGGATGTGGCACAGCTCGTTGTCGCGATGAAGAAAGAAGCCATTGGCCAATTTTTCTGGCTTCTTTCTCTGTATACCGTTTCGCAAACATTGCAGTAAGCCGTTGTAAAATTTCGCGTTTACAGTTGTTCCCCTTGGAACGAGCTCTGATAGCACTTTGTCCTGAATAACGATGAAAACACTGAGCATGACTCTGTTATTCGATTTTGACTGACGTGCATTCTTAGGGCCAAAAGACTGGTTTTCCATTGAGGAGGAGGAGGAGATTAATGTTTAACGTCCCGTCGACAACGAGGTCATTAGAGACGGAGCGCAAGCTCGGGTTAGGGAAGGACGGGGAAGGGAATCGGCCGTGCCCTTTCAAAGGAACCATCCCGGCATTTGCCTGAAACGATTTAGGGAAATCACGGAAAACCTAAATCAGGATGGCCGGAGACGGGATTGAACCGTCGTCCTCCCGAATGCGAGTCCAGTGTGCTAACCACTGCGCCACCTCGCTCGGTTTTCCAATGAGAACTCAGAGTTGTCGTCTCAGGGTCATACCCATAGACCCAGGTTTATCTCCAGTTACAATTCTGGATATGAAGTCTGGATCTAAATGAAGATGGTCCTACAACTCCGTGCAAATAGACACGCAATTTTCCTTCTGTTCATCACTCAAAAGTCTGGGAATAAATTTTGCACTCACTCACCTCATTTGCAAATTATGGGTTAAAATGCTGTTCATGGACCCGTGCAAAATGCTAAGTTTTTCGGTAAGCTCTCGAATAGTTATTTTCCTGTTTGAGTGAACAATTTTTGCACGTTTGCTTCTTTTTTGAGGTTAATGGATGTCCCGAAGTTTCCCCGTCTTCTACCGACTCATTTCCGCTTTTAAATCGCTCATAAAAACTGTAAACAGTGTTCAGAGTTACAGAATTATCGCCATACACCAACTGCAAAATTTCATGAGTTTCTTTGCTACTTTTTGCAACTTGAAAGACAACTTAATGTTCACGCGCTGTTCAAAATATGCCTGATGACGAAAAGATGAGCAGCAACATCACACAGAATTACGAAGAGAGATATGTGGCACCTACACACCACCTGGGAGCTAGTGACAGAGGGAACTTGCAGAATATCATTAATAACTTTCCTGATCATGCCGTTGTAAAAGTGGGTGACTTCAACTTGTCAGGTATAGACTGGGAGAGTCATGTCATCAAAACTGGTGCCAGAGACAGTGAATCGTGTGACATTATCGTGAATGTCTTGTCCAAATATTATTTCGAGCAGATAATTAGGAAACTATGTAGAGAAGGTAACGTCTTAGACCTCCTATCAACAACGGACCTGGACATCTCGAATTAATTAATGTAGAGGAGGGTATGGGTGATTATATGACCGTGATAGTAACTATGTCTTCGGGTTTTATGAAGAGTGTTTAGAAAGGTAGGAAAATATAATTGCTTAGCAAGACTGAAAGGATACAAACTGAAAAGTGTCTGAGTAGTCATAATCAAGTATTCAATGCTGAGGATGAAGATGTGGGGCACAAATGGTAAAAATTCAAAAGCATCGTTCAATGTTCGGAGCGTGGTCTTAAGGGATGGGAAAGACGCACCGTGGTTTATAAAATTGCTCCATAAACAAAGAGAGCTTCATCGCAGATTCAAGGGAAGTCAGATCCCAACTTATAACACTACCGTCTGCTACTGCTATACCATAACCTCGAAACTGGAGGCAGTTTGCAAACAGAATTATTATGTTAAAGTAATTATGGTATAACGCAACAGAGCAGTGTTACCCTCTGAGAGGAATTTTGCTAGGTTGACCGTGCTGTACCTAACGGGACTGGCTTATCGAAAATGAAAGTTGTCTTGTGACAGCCAGAGCGAGAGCACCAGCAGCAGCGAGTACTGTTTGTATAAAGCGTTTATTTTGCATTTTGTTTACGACCTTCCACTAAGGAAGGGATTCTATTAGTATTTATCTGCTCTGCATAGTAACTAACAGTTCTTGATAAAACTTTACGTAGTTTTCGTGTTAGATTTCTTAGTGTTTTCTTGATCGTTTGGAACAGAAAGCGCCCTAAAACCGTCTTTTGTTTGTTTCGCGGCCGTTAGCCACTAGTCACTTGAATCAGCAGTTGTCTTGTGACAGCCAGAGCGAGAGCACCAGCAGCAGCGAGTACTGTTTGTATAAAGCGTTTATTTTGCATTTTGTTTACGACCTTCCACTAAGGAAGGGATTCTATTTGTGTTTATCTGCTCTACATAGAAACTAACAGTTCTTGATCGTTAGGAGAGAAATTTATTTTGTACTTATTTGCTGCGCTTAGCTTTTAAATAGTTTTTCTGGGAAAACCTAGCGTAGTTTTCGCGTCTCGTATTTCAGTGAGTGTTTCTTGATTATCAGAGTAGCTCATCAGAAGATTATCTTGGGAATTTGTCACCGTATAGAGTAGGGTAAACATAGTCATGTGTAGGGACTGTGGTTGTTGTGAGCGGACGCAAGGAGAATTGGCCACTCTTCGGGGGCAGGTGGAGGCTTTGTCTGTTAGGCTCATCGAGCTCGAGGCGCAGGCGTCGGCTCGTAGTGGCGTTGGGGCAACTGTGGTGAGACCTATGCCTACTTCGGTGGCCGTGGAATCGCATGGAACCCCTGATGTCGCTGCGTCTTCCGGTAGTGAGCATCTTACCGGTCAGCCATCACTCCAGGGTGAATGGCGGACAGTGGTGGGCTCGCGCGTGCCTGGCCGAAAGGCGAAGGTGGGATCTGGCCGCGTGGCAGCTGCCTTACCCCTTTCCAACAGGTACGGGGTGCTTCCTAGTGGTGATGACATCGTTTCCGAGCCACCACAGGATGCCTCGCCTGTTGGGCCAGTGGCCGATTCTCCGGCAAGGTCCCGACAGTCACAGAGGGCGGGCCTATTAGTTATAGGGAGCTCCAACGTTAGGCGGGTTATGGAGCCCCTCAGGAAAATAGCGGGTAGGTCGGGGAAGAATGCCAGTGTGCACTCGGTGTGCTTGCCGGGGGGTCTCGTCCGTAATGTGGAGGAGGCCCTTCCGGCAGCTATTGAACGCACTGGGTGTGACCGGCTGCAGATAGTAGCACATGTCGGAACGAATGACGCCTGCCGCTTGGGTTCTGAGGCCATCCTTGGTTCCTTCCGGCGGCTGGCTGATTTGGTGAAGACAACCAGCATCGCACGCGGAGTGCAAGCTGAGCTTAATATCTGCAGCATAGTGCCCAGAGTCGATCGCGGTCCTCTGGTTTGGAGCCGTGTGGAGGGTCTAAACCAGAGGCTCAGACGACTCTGCGACTATAATGGTTGCAAATTCATCGACCTCCGTTATTGGGTGGAGAACTGTAGGGCCCCCCTAGACAGGTCAGGGGTGCACTACACACCGGAAGCAGCTACTAGGGTAGCAGAGTACGTGTGGCGTGCACACGGGGGTTTTTTAGGTTAGAGGGACCCCCCCTTGGGCGAAACGATAAAATACCTGACGGCTTACCAGAGAGAACATCAGCATCGTTGATAAAGAACGTCCGTCCTCAGAGACCAAAAGCAGGAAAAGTTAACGTAATATTGGTAAACTGCAGGAGTATCCAGGGCAAGGTTCCTGAATTAGTATCGCTTATTGAAGGAAATAGTGCGCATATAGTATTAGGAACGGAAAGTTGGTTAAAACCGGAAGTGAACAGTAACGAAATCCTAGACACAGAATGGAATATATACCGCAAGGATAGGATAAACGCCAATGGTGGAGGAGTATTTATAGCAGTAAAGAATTCAATAATATCCAGTGAAGTTATTAGCGAATGCGAATGTGAAATAATCTGGGTTAAGTTAAGTATCAAAGGTGGGGTCAGATATGATAGTCGGATGCTTCTATAGACCACCTGCATCAGCAACCGTAGTAGTTGAGCGCCTCAGAGAGAACCTGCAGAACGTCGTGAAGAAGTTTCGTGATCATACTATTGTAATAGGGGGAGACTTCAATCTACCAGGTATAGAATGGGATAGTCACACAATCAGAACTGGAGCCAGGGACAGAGACTCTTGTGACATTATCCTGACTGCCTTGTCCGAGAATTACTTCGAGCAGATAGTTAGAGAACCAACTCGTGAAGCTAACGTTTTAGACCTCATAGCAACAAATAGACCGGAACTTTTCGACTCCGTGAATGTAGAAGAGGGTATCAGTGATCATAAGTCAGTGGTTGCATCAATGACTACAAGTGTAATAAGAAATGCCAAGAAAGGAAGGAAAATATATTTGCTTAGCAAGAGTGATAGGGCACAAATCGCAGAATATCTGAGTGACCACCATCAAACGTTCATTTCTGAGGAAGAGGATGTGGAACAAAAATGGAAAAAATTCAGAAACATCGTCCAGTACGCCTTAGATAAGTTCGTACCGACTAAGGTCCAAAGCGAGGGGAAAGATCCACCGTGGTATAACAATCATGTACGAAAGGTACTACGAAAACAAAGAAAGCTTCATCATAGGTTTAAGAGTAGTCGAATCATAGCTGATAAGGAAAAGCTGAACGAAGCGAAAAAGAGCGTAAAGAGAGCAATGAGAGAAGCATTCAACGAATTCGAACATAAAACATTGGCAAACAATCTAAACAAGAACCCTAAAAAGTTTTGGTCATATGTAAAATCGGTAAGCGGATCTAAATCCCCTATTCAGTCACTCGTTGACCACGATGGCACCGAAACAGAGGACGACCGAAGAAAGGCAGAAATACTGAATTCAGTGTTCCGAAACTGTTTCACTGCGGAAAATCGTAACACGGTCCCTGACTTCAGCCGTCGCACGGACGCCAAAATGGAAAATATTGAAATAAACGATATCGGAATTGAAAAACAACTGCTATCACTTAGTAGCGGAAAAGCATCCGGACCAGACGAGATACCCGTAAGATTCTACAGTGATTATGCTAAAGAACTTGCCCCCTTTCTATCAGCAATTTATCGTAGATCTCTGGAAGAACGTAAAGTACCTAGCGACTGGAAGAAAGCGCAGGTCGTTCCCATTTTCAAGAAGGGTCATAAATCAGATGCGAATAATTATAGGCCTATTTCGCTTACGTCAATCTGTTGTAGAATAATGGAACATGTTTTATGTTCTCGTATTATGACGTTCTTAGATAATACAAATCTCCTTCATCATAACCAACATGGATTCCGCAAACAGAGATCATGTGAAACTCAGCTCGCCCTATTTGTCCAAGAAATTCACAGTGCCGTAGACACTGGCGAGCAGATTGATGCCGTATTCCTGGTCTTCAGGAAGGCATTTGATACGGTTCCGCACTTACGTTTAGTGAAAAAAATACGAGCTTACGGAATATCGGACCAGGTTTGTGATTGGATTCAGGATTTCCTAGAAGAAAGAACACAACATGTCATTCTTAACGGTTCAAAATCTGCAGATGTAGAGGTAATTTCGGGAGTACCGCAAGGAAGCGTGATAGGACCTTTATTGTTTACAATATACATAAATGACTTAGTTGACAACATCGGTAGCTCCGTGAGGCTATTTGCAGATGACACGGTTGTCTACAAGAAAGTAGCAACATCAGAAGACTCGTACGTACTCCAGGAAGACCTGCAGAGGATTAATGAATGGTGCGACAGCTGGCAGCTTTCCCTAAACGTAGATAAATGTAATATAATGCGCATACATAGGGGCAGAAATCCATTCCAGTACGATTATGCCATAGGTGGTAAATCATTGGAAGCGGTAACGACCGTAAAATACTTAGGAGTTACTATCCGGAGCGATCTGAAGTGGAATGATCACATAAAACAAATAGTGGGAAAAGCAGGCGCCAGGTTGAGATTCATAGGAAGAATTCTAAGAAAATGTGACTCATCGACGAAAGAAGTAGCTTACAAAACGCTTGTTCGTCCGATTCTTGAGTATTGCTCATCAGTATGGGACCCTTACCAGGTTGGATTAATAGAAGAGATAGACATGATCCAGCGAAAAGCAGCGCGATTCGTCATGGGGACATTTAGTCAGCGCGAGAGCGTTACGGAGATGCTGAACAAGCTCCAGTGGCGGACACTTCAAGAAAGGCGTTACGCAATACGGAGAGGTTTATTATCGAAATTACGAGAGAGCACATTCCGGGAAGAGATGGGCAACATATTACTACCGCCCACATATATCTCGCGTAATGATCACAACGAAAAGATCCGAGAAATTAGAGCAAATACGGAGACTTACAAGCAGTCGTTCTTCCCACGCACAATTCGTGAATGGAACAGGGAAGGGGGGATCAGATAGTGGTACAATAAGTACCCTCCGCCACACACCGTAAGGTGGCTCGCGGAGTATAGATGTAGATGTAGATGTAGATGAAAGTCAGAATTACGTAAATATTTGAACAGTACGAACAAAATTTTGCCTATCTGTACTGTTCAACTGATAAAGAAAACGGTCGCCAGCCTAACTAGGCAAGAGAATGATTAACATTCTCGTTTAAGAAAATAGTTATTAGTAATTTTAACGAATAAACACAACCTATACTTTGTCACACGCGAGTGCAATGAACTCTGACACATACATATGTTTACGGTAAGACTGAAACTAACAGTTAGAGCAGCAGAAACTATTTGCAAAATTATAAGAGATACCGAAACATCCTATTACTTTCAGGCTTTAAAGAAATTATGGTTTTTTATAATTAGTGGTCTTTCCGTTACTAATTTCCCAGCATTAATACAATAGACAAACAGTGGATCCTGTTATATTATTAATATGCACTTCCTATACACAAGAGAAACATACACTTAGCAAACATGAGTATATAATGTTTCACAACTGCAGTTTTCCATTTTTATTACAGTGAAACACAAAGTTAACATATATGTAAGATACTGACTCACCTTCTGCGATTTACAACAGGCAGTAATGTGATCATTCATTAAGCAAAACTTTATAAGCCTCAATCTTAAGAACTTTTAATTTTGAAGTAGGCAACAACACATTAATAAACAGTTTTACTAGGAAAATTATTTTCAGCAAGCATCATTAACTTTAACCCACTCTCTTGCCACATTAATTTTAACTTTCTTTTTACTATGTTCAAGAGGCATCAATTAGCAAGACTCTAGGCTTTAATTTCTTTCAAAAAAATAAGGACACTCAGAAATCACTATAGTTCAAACGGAGAGGAACCTGAGAGGTGTTATGATGAGGAGAAAAATCAAGGTTGGTATATAAATTTAGATATAAATTACCTTATATTTGAACACACTAACACATGCATTAAGCTGATCCTTCACTGTACATCATTATAGTATTCTGATGCAATGATTGCGCAATGTGGTGGCAACTGCATGTTGGTCGGTGGAATCGCAGGTAGAAATGCTGGACTCTGTCATTTCTTGGTGGCGATGATTGATACCAATCCCAGAATATTTCCAGCTATTTATCCATTCTTCCGAGGCATTGGAAAGCGGCAGGAAAAGCCTCTCTCGGAACCAGCACAATATGCATGTTTTACATGGCAGTGCACGGACTCGTAGCTCGTCCCCGACTGACTATCAGTTCCACCTTTTCTACCTAGGCCAACCACAATTTGCGCGCGCTACACAGTTTCTTTCCCGAGGGGAACCACTACACCTTTTACATACAAACTAACTAAGAACCCTAAGTGAGGATCAGCAGTTTACATAACAGCAAACAATCATTTTAAACAAAACAGAACATTTGCACATATAGACATTTCTACAAAAAATTATTCACACAGAAATTACAATTATATATAGTAAGTTTTGTTCCCTCCAAATGGGACAAAGAATATAAATGAAAGATATGCTACACAGCATACAATCAAATCATGACATCAAAGTTTTAACAAAGAAAGAAGTATACAGTTTTGTGTTATCTATTCAAACAAACACATTTACAGAAGCACAGCAATGTAACATTAAATGAAACAAAAGCAAAATAAATCAGCACAGCATTAGAGCTATGGTGTTACAAACTGACAAACTTAAGCTGGACGAAGCGAAAATGAGCGTAAGGAGAGCAATGATAGAAGCGTCCAATGACTTTTAAAGTAAAATTTTGTCAGCCGATATGAGTAAAAACCTAAGACGTTTTGACGTTACGTAAAATCAGTAAGTGTTTCGAAATCCTCTATTCATAGTGACCATACTGTCACCGAAACGGAAGATAACAGAGACACGGCTGAAATACTGAATGCCGAAATTTTTTCACCGCGGAAGATAGTAACATGGTCCTTCCTGTCAGTCATCGTACGAAAGCCGAAATGACAGATATTGAGGTAGTCGATCGCGGAATAGAAGAGCAACTACAATCGTCTAGTAGCGGAAAAGCATCAGGATCACATGAGATATGTCTACGAAGCTAATGCGAAAGAACTTGCTCCCTCTCTAGCAGCAATTTATCGTAGATCGCTGGAGCAACAAAGGGTACCTAGCCACAGGAAAATAAAAAACTTGGGTCATTCCCGTTTTTAAGAAGGGTCGTAGGACAGAGGCACATAATCATAAGTGGATTTGGTTGACGTCAGTTTGTTGTAGAATTATGGAACATGTTTATGCTCAGAATTATGATATTTCTGACGAGCGAAAATCTCGTCTATAAAAATCAGTACGTCCGCAAACAAAGACTTTTAAAACAGTCCTGCACTGGCGTTTAGTGAAAAAAACACGAGATTTCAGAGTACCAGACCAGATTAGAGACTGGATTTAAGAGTTCCTTTCAGATAGACACGTCGCTCTTAACGAAAAAAAATCTACAGATGTAAATGTATGGCGGATCCAATATGGCGGCGACAGATATGGAAATGTCACAATGACGTCATGGTGGGAAGTTTTAATTTGGTGGGAAAATAGGTCAATTGGGCTGCCTGTACTAACCTAAACCCTCCCCCTCCCCTTCCTCAGGAAATGGCAGGAAACCAGATTCCAGCAAGGGAAAGCAACACACCACAGCTACCCCCACTAACGTAAGAAAATGGTGGGGAAAAAGGACTCTTGGGCAATCTCCGCTAACCTAACTCATCCAACCGCCACCTCTTCCTAGGAATTGGAGGGAAAGGACTCAGCCTGTGCTGGATAGGATGGATGTCAGTCTTTATTTTGCATGCAGTGTTTATTTAAATAATTTGAGGCAGTAGCTTCATCCAGTGTGTTCACTATGAGGTACGGAGTCCAACTGACCTAGTGCACAATACTGTCACCAAAGAGCACTGTCGTCCCTCCTGTGACATAATCCAAGATGGCGGTCTGAAGGGAGAGGTGGGGGGGGGGGGGAGGGAATGGCGGAAAAAGAACTCAGCCTGTGCTGGTCTGCTGGAGAGAGGAAGGAGTGTACTTTATTTATTTTGTAACAAATCATTTAGGGACGGATTTCACATAGTTTATTTATTACACTGAAACAAAACACTCGCTCTGACATGCTTGGGGTCACAATACACAGCCTACAGATCTGCAAACTACCCATAAATCACCAAAGTAATGCAATACACTGATGTACAGACGCGCGAACAACCAGTAAATTGTCTAAATAATGCATGTATAATGCTCTGCTAACAAGCTTGCTAATTGTAAACTGTCGAAATAATGCAATGAACAACCTACAGAACTGCAAACTACTCGTAAATCACCAAAATAATGCAGTACACTGATGTACAGAAACGCAAACAACTCGTAAATTGTCAAAATAATGCATGGAAAAGGCTCTGCAAACACTCTTACTAATTGTCAACTGTCTAAATCATGCATTGCACAGCCTGGGCACCTGTTCACAAAATAAGGCAACAGACACGAAAACAACCAGTAAATTGTCAAAAGATAAAGTATGTGTAACACCGTGCAAACACGCTCACAACACTTAAACAGCTGAAAATAATGCAGTGCACAAACACTCATTGCACACGTAATAAAACTCTTTCGAACTGTCGTCAACAGCGACATATTAGCGAACTGCCCCCTACAGAACTGTAAGGCGAGCATGCCAGGTGGCTCGCTCACGCCGGTCCCATATGTGAGACGCCTCTGGGCCGCGCATGCTCATAATTTTCCGTAAAAGAAAAAAAAAAAAAACTTTGATTTCCCTTACGGCTATCAACGTGTTGAATCTATACCTCCCTCATGATAGGACACGCAGTGGCGATCACCGGACACTCGTACACATACCGCAAAGACTTTTGTACAAAGGCTGGGTCTGTTCATCTCAGCACAAAGGCGTCAGTGTTTCTGGTCCTGACCTATTTGCTTGCTTGCTTGTTTCCTACACCAGCCACCAGACTCTGGGATTACAGGAACATATCTAACTTCACATGCCTTGCCAGAATATCATACCATTCTCGCGATACTTCTCTATATCAAGCACATGGGAGTATGCTACCGATCGCTTGTGCAACAAAATTTGGAAGATATAGACTGGAAATTATTTCTCTAGAACCTGAAATTTTAGCGAGATGGAGAGTGTTGTAAACCACAGAGTAACTACAAACTGATATCGTCTCTAAAAAAAATAGAGGAAACTGATATTTCCACTTGCGAAGCCCAATGTCGGTGATATAACAGATCCCAAATCATCCTTGTAATATGCAAAGTCAACTAAGGTGTTTCTCATGTCTAGAGAACCAGCAAATGTGTCTTCCAGCCACCTTTAACTTGCTAGATGCGCACACCACAATCGATGTTCTCTCAAACAAATAAATATAGGAAATGTGAAGGTCAACCAGACAATTTACGTGGGAGGGAATAATGGTCCAGCGGAAACACAATTCGATATTAAATCTTCTCAAATTTCCACGCAGTCACGAAAGCTATCCAACACATACTAACTATTAGTTCGCTATTCCGCCGTCTAGAGGACGACACGGTTAAGTCAACTACATTCCTGCATCTCGGCAGGCCTCTCCATTCGGACAGCTCCTGCTGTTAGCGGGAAACGTGAATACGTGAATACTGCCAAAGGCCTCCGTCGCTGTGCGCCAAGCACACACAGATAGAATGAGAATCCTCCTAGGAAACTGGCCACACATATATTTGATCGCTACGGTTACAATTAAATGTTACGACTGCGGTCTCAAGTGAATGACATTCGACAATGAGCGAAATACCGGAAATACACCCTGCTGACGGCTGTGACTCTGGAAACAGAAATACCCGTACCATTCTTATGACTTGACATACTCTTCCGTTTGCTGTCACAGTATTCCGCGTCAAATCCACACCTTCCTTAGGACTGGACATCGTCATTTCCTTTGCACATGTTGGAACACACACACACACACACACACACACACACACACTCCTACATACATCTCCCGAAATGATCACGACGATAAAATTCGAAAAACTGGAGGCTTACCGACAATCATTCTTCCCACGCGAGATTGGCGAGTGGAACAGGAATGGGTGGATCAGTTAGTGTTACCAGAACTGCCCTCCGCCACAAACCGTTTGGTGGCTGGCGGAGTATGATGCAGATGTACGGAAGTCGTTACCCAACACGTGACTGATGCCCCAGAATCTCGGCGGCAAGAAAGTCCACCTTCCCCAACTTTGCCCCACTCCTACGGGGAAGGGTAGCCTGCGAAAGGGCCTCTCGGCCTGTGGCAGGCAGCTGTCTCGGACAGGACGGCGAAGCAGCATGTCCGTTAATCTGACGACGTAGCGCATTCCTCACCCGCTCCTCTATCTGGCGCTTTCTTCTGTCTCTCTTACTATTTGTTTCATTATTTCTATTCCTGACTTATTCATTTCCCGTCTGTCTCTGCATCTACAGGGTGAAAAGTATTTAAACCGACAAACTCAGGGAGGTTGTTCCCTAATGTAATTTTTTCCTATGAGGATTATTTAAACCGGTGGAGGCCGTATTACGATCTTCAGTTCTTAGAGGGGATATTACGTTCAGTTGTAGGCAACTGCTGTCCACCAGTGTAGTAGCGCATTGTCTCTGTTTAGTAATGGAGCGATACACCTGGAGTGAGTACACTGATATGGTTGGTGCGTACTACATAGCTCACCACAACGGACGAGCTGCACAGCGGGTTTATCAACAACAATATCCTAATCGCTGTATCCCGCATCATACGACCTTTGCTGCTGTGTACGAATGTCTGCGTGAGAACGGGTCATTTAGCAGATTTCCTGGACATGGACGCCGTCGCACGGTAAGAACGCTGCAATTTGAGGACGCTATCTTACAGCATGTGGAGCGGAAGCCTTCAATCAGCACTCGTGCAATTGCACGTAACATGGAGACGAATCAGACGAATGTAAGAACAGTCCTTCGAGAGCAACTGTTACGTCCATTTCATTTACAGCGTGTCCACAACCTGGAACCAGTTGATTATGCACCCAGACCACAGTTTTCGCAGTGGTACTTGGAACAGAGTGAAATGCATCCTACATTTCCATCCTCTGTGTTGTTTACCGATGAAGCAACGTTCGGGCGTGATGGAGTGTGGATAATCCACATGCCTCAGTTACTAGCGCTCATCAAGTGCCGTTCTTCGTTAATGTGTGGGTCGGTGTTGATGGGGACTGTTTAATTGGGCCGTATCTGCTACCTAGGTCATAAAATGGCAGGCAATATTACAGTTTTTTCGCCAGAGCATTGCCAGAATTTCTGGAAGACGATCCGCTCCCTACAAGACAACACATGTGGTTCCAGCATGACGGGGCGCTGGCACATTTCAGTCGTCGTGTGCGTAGATTCCTGGACCGACGGTTCCCAGAAATGTGGATTGGCAGAGGTGGTCCAGTACCATGGCCTGCTCGATCCCCAGATATGTCCCCTCTGGACTTTTTGTGTGAGAAGAGATGCGCAACCCTGTTTACGCAACTCCTGTTGCATCAGAAGAGGATCTGGTTACCCGGATAGTAGAAGCAGCAGGAACAATTCAGGATACTCCTGGGGTTTTTGCCCATGTCAGACAGAACAAGATCCGATGGTGTAACCATCCTTTACGTGTCAATGGAGGCATTTTTGAAAATCTACTGTAACTGAAATTGGGTTGTCTTAATGTGTTGTCCCTTGGTCATAAAAAAATGGAAAAGTGTTTGTTGGTTTTGTAGTGGACTGACAAGGCAGCCAGTCCACAGTGACGGGTAACCGAAAGGCACGCGTACACACACGCCGACTGGCGTTAAGTCTGAAACAGGATACGTGATGAAAGCTATAAAGAAAAGAACGGAGCTTCTCGTATACTTAACTTTAATTCATTTTGGTACATTTCTCTTGATAATACAAGTGAGACTCTCTCCAGATATGGTTAATGCGCCTTGCTAGGTCGTAGCCATGGACTTAGCTGAAGGCTATTGTAACTGTCTCTCGGCAAATGAGAGAAACGCTTCGTACGTGTAGTCGCTAGCAATGTCGTCCGTACAACTGGGGCGAGTGCTAGTACGTCTCTCGAGACCTGCCTTGTGGTGGCGCTCGGTCTGCGATCCTGACAGTGGCGACACGCGGGTCCGACATGTACTAATGGACCGCGGCCGATTTAAGCTACCACCTAGCAAGTGTGGTGTCTGGCGGTGACACCACAGGTTTAATTAATTTGCCGCCAGAGAAATCTTCCTCTACTGGTTTAAATACTCCTCGTAGGAAAAAATGACATTAGGGAAAAATATTTTGATGTCTCCTACAACCTCCCTGTGTTTGTCGGTTTAAATGCTTTTCACGCTGTATATCCACTATCGCCAAACCGTTGAAGCAGATGTCAGTGGGTACTTCAGATTCAATCACGCATCAGGAGATGTTCTCACTCCACCCGTCGCGTATTTTACGCGAATGTCTGCCAGAACGCCTCTGTGCGCGTTGTAATCAGTTCGATCTTGCCGTCCCCGTCCGTACTGGAGAGATACACTGTAGTAGATTCCTATATTCATAACTTTAAAGAGATTCTTCAAATTTTATAAGTAGGCCCCCAAGTCACAAAGCGTCTTACAGTTGACACACTCCAGCACGCCCGTGACGATCCCCTGTGGACGAAACAGTCCTGTGACGATTCGTGCTGCTCTCCTCTGTAGGTATTCAACATTTTGTCTTAGTCCTGCTGGTACTCGTCACACTCAGACTTGAGCAATATTCCAGAATGGGTCACACGTGTGATATCGTTTGTCAACTGATTGTACTTTCCCAGAATCTTACTGAAAGGGTTTCTGGAGGCGAGGTGAAAATAATCCATGACTTGAGTAAAACCTGTATCTCATTGTTGTGAAGATACGCAACACCTCACAGAAGTGCCGCACGGGACGTGCCATGGACTCGAGTAATGTCTGAAGTAGTGCTGGAGGGAACTGACACCGTGAATCCTGCAGGGCTCTCCATAAATCCGTAAGAGTACGAGGGGGTGGAGACCTCTTCTCAGAAGCACGTTGCAAGCCGCCCCAGATATGCTCAATTACGTCAATAGCGTTCATGTCTGGGGAGCTTGGTCGCCAGCAGAAGTGTTCAAACTCAAAAGAGTGTTCCTGGAGCCACCCTGTAGCAATTCTGGACGTATGGAATGACACACTGTCCTGCTGGAACCGATCTAACAAATGCGCCAGACACTTATTGTCTTATACAGGCCGACTGCATCGCCGTATTCTGCCTGTTTACATATCCCTCTATTTGAATACGCACGTCTACACCAGTTTCTTTTGCGCTTCAGTGTATATATACACTCCTGGAAATGGAAAAAAGAACACATTGACACCGGTGTGTCAGACCCACCATACTTGCTCCGGACACTGCGAGAGGGCTGTACAAGCAATGATCACACGCACGGCACAGCGGACACACCAGGAACCGCGGTGTTGGCCGTCGAATGGCGCTAGCTGCGCAGCATTTGTGCACCGCCGCCGTCAGTGTCAGCCAGTTTGCCGTGGCATACGGAGCTCCATCGCAGTCTTTAACACTGGTAGCATGCCGCGACAGCGTGGACGTGAACCGTATGTGCAGTTGACGGACTTTGAGCGAGGGCGTATAGTGGGCATCCGGGAGGCCGGGTGGACGTACCGCCGAATTGCTCAACACGTGGGGCGTGAGGTCTCCACAGTACATCGATGTTGTCGCCAGTGGTCGGCGGAAGGTGCACGTGCCCGTCGACCTGGGACCGGACCGCAGCGACGCACGGATGCACGCCAAGACCGTAGGATCCTACGCAGTGCCGTAGGGGACCGCACCGCCACTTCCCAGCAAATTAGGGACACTGTTGCTCCTGGGGTATCGGCGAGGACCATTCGCAACCGTCTCCATGAAGCTGGGCTACGGTCCCGCACACCGTTAGGCCGTCTTCCGCTCACGCCCCAACATCGTGCAGCCCGCCTCCAGTGGTGTCGCGACAGGCGTGAATGGAGGGACGAATGGAGACGTGTCGTCTTCAGCGATGAGAGTCGCTTCTGCCTTGGTGCCAATGATGGTCGTATGCGTGTTTGGCGCCGTGCAGGTGAGCGCCACAATCAGGACTGCATACGACCGAGGCACACAGGGCCAACACCCGGCATCATGGTGTGGGGAGCGATCTCCTACACTGGCCGTACACCACTGGTGATCGTCGAGGGGACACTGAATAGTGCACGGTACATCCAAACCGTCATCGAACCCATCGTTCTACCATTCCTAGACCGGCAAGGGAACTTGCTGTTCCAACAGGACAATGCACGTCCGCATGTATCCCGTGCCACCCAACGTGCTCTAGAAGGTGTAAGTCAACTACCCTGGCCAGCAAGATCTCCGGATCTGTCCCCCATTGAGTATGTTTGGCACTGGATGAAGCGTCGTCTCACGCGGTCTGCACGTCCAGCACGAACGCTGGTCCAACTGAGGCGCCAGGTGGAAATTGCATGGCAAGCCGTTCCACAGGACTACATCCAGCATCTCTACGATCGTCTCCATGGGAGAATAGCAGCCTGCATTGCTGCGAAAGGTGGATATACACTGTACTAGTGCCGACATTGTGCATGCTCTGTTCCCTGTGTCTATGTGCCTGTGGTTCTGTCAGTGTGATCATGTGATGTATCTGACCCCAGGAATGTGTCAATAAAGTTTCCCCTTCCTGGGACAATGAATTCACGGTGTTCTTGTTTCAATTTCCAGGAGTGTACTTTAGGTATTCCAAGATGCTACTCCCATCCAGTGTAAAATGAACGAGCGCAAGGGAGAGTAAAAAATGCTAAAATGAAGATTTGGCCATGTCTGACTACCCCCTGAAGCAGATCTTAGGATCTCTTAATTCTATGAATTACAATCTAAACATAAATGAATGATGAAGGCAACTGATCCTACTAAATGATAAACGTTGTTCCTGCTTACATACTTATTGTAGATTACAGAAAAACTTTATATTACAAAGTTTTCATTTCATAAATAAAATTACTGATCAATTTCCCAACTCTGCCCCTTATTATGACTGCGCTGTCTAATAGTAATAACGCGAAATGACTGACATCATCTACATACCAAACATTAGAAGACACTACTTTCAAATATGAACTACAGTGATGTGGAACCTCAGTGGAAATAAACTAACGTGATCACAGCTGTTTAGCTTTTATAGCCCCAATAAGCCGAAGCAATTTGCGGTATCATCGTGTGTACTGCGTCCGGTGCGTCGAAGTGATGGTTCTCGTACTCGTCTGCGACGATCGAAGAACTCCAGCCACAAATAAACTCTTTCAAACACTAGGGCGGCAGAAGGCGGTCCTCTGACTAATGTACTCTGTCTTCTCCTCTCTGTGTGCTACAGAAGAGAAACGCAAACTCCCAGCCACAAGGACGGAGTTCAGATAACGTATTACCGTAAGTATAGGCAGAAGTAGGGCTCTCAATTACTGAATGCTGCTACTCAACGACGACTTCCAACCCGGAGGTGAAGTCCGGAATCGTATAAATCCGCAACAGTACAGTGCCTAACTGTTCTAACTATAAACTCGCCTGAGAGCAAAGACAGCAAGTCTGTCTGTACCAACAAAGCTGATACCGGCCGACCATCACACATGAGCGCTCGCAACGGAAGACTTCTTCTCTCCACCACTGGCCTCCCAGCAAGGCTCGGCTCCCCACCATCGTAATTCCTAAAACGAATCACATACCCGAAACCACAGAATATTCTCCCTCTCTAGAGATTCTTCCGAATGCCGACCAACCATATTTTAGTCTTTTGTCGTCCAGCGCTGAAAGTTTGCGAGGAAAAACTTGTACGATGGTACGCTTCTGAGTAAAAATCGTTGGAAATAACCCAGCCCGCATTGTTTCCGAGGTGCCGCTTCTTCGTCCCTCTTACCTGCGTCCAAGATTTTCGTGGTTTCCGATGTATAATCCTTCTGGTTCGGCTGCAACACCGGCCGGTAGCGACTCTATTGTGCTCCAGCAGTTAGTTGCTACGACGTCCGTCTTGCTATTTCCTGTGTTTAAGCATTACCAACACACTTGTGTGGGCCTTCCTCCCGGGGCTTGAGTTCTGTCTGCCGTTTCATTTCCACTGTCATTCCAACCTCTACTAGTATGATAATAAAGACACTCCGTCACCTTTCGTGCAATAAGAGTTAACAATTATTTACAAGGCATCCATGACTATGTCAGTCTCCTTTAAATATTCATATATACGATGTACTACTTATCAAATAATACCTGATGTGGTTGTACATCATAGCAAAGTATGTGGATGAGTGCTTGTAAGGTGCGAAATTATAGCCACCTTACAATACCCCCACGTAACGAACTATTTTGTATTAGGATAGGGTAATTCTTATAGCATTATCTCATCCAGTACAAAATCATATACCATCAACTGTCTGTAGAAGCGAACTAATAAGAATACAAGGTCAAAGGAACACTTGAATCATGATGTGTTCTACAGTCATTCTGCATTCATTCATGGGTTTACTGCCATAAATTTACTTATTACATGTTTATTATAATCTGGCTACCCTTTATGTTTGGTAATTTTTCTGAGACATGACAATTGGAATATACAATATCAAAATAAATTATCTAACATTAGAAAATTTTTTATGCTCTTTCAAAAATGGCAGTTCCCATCTTTGTTTAGACTTAAGACCCACGCTCTCTGTCATTCATGCATCCCTAAGACGTAGGTTGAGGCAGCAAATATTAAAGTATCCTAATCTTTTGAAAGTGGTTGTCCAATAAATTAAATGTGCTTCACTTAGCCATTAATATGCAAGACAAGCAGTTATGTCAATTATTCAAGAGGTTATCTATTGTTCATTATACAAATATATAAAATTCTATGAAACATTCTGCATAATTTTTACCTGGTCATATTTATGTTCTTGGCCTATAGTACAAAAAAAAAAAAAAAACCTCATCTCACAAACTGATTGACCAAGTCCAGTGTTACCCTAACGTGTATACTCTTTAAATATTTACAAAATCTTATGTTCTAAAGCGTTCTTTGACGACCTGCATTTACATTTACTGTGACAATTAATAAACAGTTCGGATCGACCACCAATTTTAACTAATGTGTTTGTTGACAGTGTGTTAAATGTAATACATAAAAACATTAAAAACCCATATCATCTTTAACAAAGTAATGACAAACAATAATGTTACATAAATACATACACTAATACCATTCTGAAAATACACAAATATACAAAAACAGTAAGGACATCGCATCATTATCAAAAATACTGTCAAACAATATTTTTAAATGAATACATACACAAATATTTTCTTAAGACTACCCTGAAAAATATGTACAAAAAGTTTACATGATGATAGATATAGGAAACTGTTAGTTTATGGGTGCAGCTGTTCAGTGTTCACGACATTATGCACCTTTTTGATCAAGAGTCACACACTGATTCGGATTTCACGACACACTTTTGTCTTCATTTGTGTACGGGGTTGGAAGCTACAGTTTTTTTGTGAAGTTGAGGCCGCAAAGAATATTCGAGATGGGATATGTTGCCTTTACAAGTCAGTCTTTGGATCCTCAGCCGATTTTTGATCTTGTCAGGTTATCAGTGTCTCGCAGAATTGATGATGTGGAAGGATCCTCGGATTATACACTGAGCGAGGTGGCGCAGTGGTTAGCGCACTGGACTTGCATTCGGGAGGACGACAGTTCAATCCCACGTCTAGCCATCCTGATTTAGGTTTTCCGTGATTTCCATAAATCGCTTCAGGAAAATGCCGGGATGATTTCTTTGACAGGGCACGACCGACTTCCTTCCCTATCCTTCCCTAATCCAATGAGGCTGATGACCTCGCTGTTTGGTCTCTTCCCCCCAGATCAATCCAATTCGGATTATACAGCCAGGAAAGTGGGTGTATGATCTGAAACAGCCAAGTTTTCGTCGAATTTGCACACAGTATGAGGGAGGTAGAGTCAGGTAAGATCGTTATAGGCCACCTAGAATTCTTCTGCGTCGGCTAAGAGAAGTGTAATTGTGCCTAGTCTACAGTTCTTCGTGTTTCTTCTTTTACTATGTTTGTGTTCCTATTCTTCTGTTCTTCATTTCAGTTCTTTCTTTTGATATAACTATTGTATTTTGGATAAGGATATCGGTAATTGTGGACAGGTAGGTTATCTGACACTATACATGGAACTTGAGTCGTTGTGTGTGACTCAGATTCCTCGGAAGTCAGTGCCAGGTGACTGACTACTATAGATTTTGCTTCTGTCTGGTGGAGGACCACAGAAGAAAAGCAAATGTAGTCCACCGTTCTCTACAGCTCTTAGCAGTTCCACTGTAGGCTTAACTGACTGTATTATGTGTGCAGTTGGTTTATCTCGTCTCCATCGTGTAGTACAACAGTGGAGTCAAGTCATTAGTGGCCGTTTAAACACCCATCTTGCCCCGATCAAAAGGACTGCTGTTGATGGTCGCTTGATACCAGCTCTGTTGTCGTTGGCCGAGGTCTTCAGGCAGCAGATGAATTGCCCACATCCGCGACCGGGCTTTGGTTTACAGATGGTTTCCCGTTAGCCTCCCGTTCCGTCCGCACGCCATGCTGTTCCTTCCAGTCTGTCTCGCAAAATTTCTCTTTTTTTGCGCGTCCTGTGCTCACTAACGCCCACAATTAGTTTCTGATTTACAACAAATACTATACAATACACAATACAACATTATTGACATTTATGAAAAATAAAATTTTAAGATGCATTCACTTGTGAGGTCATTTACCTTTACATTTATTGTTGTTCTATTTGTATAATTATCCAAGACACTAACGTATTTACTATTATTTTGATAAATTATTTTTTATGTACAAAGTTAATCTTACTTATGAAGGAATACGCCTCTACCTACGTCAATGAATTATTAAATGTCTGTCAGCACCTGTATACCTATAAAAATACATGTTCATTAGTTATTCATACAATAATAGAATTAACCCTCACCAAATCCCAATGTTAATAGTTGCAAATACTACTTGTTGAACTATTTGTTAAATTACTTGTTAAACTACTGTTAACTACTGGCCAGTAGGATGTTTGTATAAGTCTAACTACTACACTGTCGTGGCTATCACAAGATCGTCCGATCTCATGGCTCTTGGTTCCATCGTGGCTGTCGTCGTGAATATCTGTGAACAATAAACTGCACATCTGCACACACAAACATACCCAACCGAATGATTAGGTGTGCCTCTTCTTCATTTCATGCTCCTGGCGTGCTTCCTGTGGAGAATCATACTACATAGCAAGTTTAGTGCAATTACGGATTTTTATTTAATCACGTTTTCACGTACCTTTTCTCATGGTTTTACTCAGTAATACCTTCTCTTCTCTGTCCCCCTTTTTCGGATCTGCTGCTGTTACCTTTCTCTAGTGGTCTCTTCTTTTCATCTTAATAAAGTTACATTTTATTTTATTAGTGGCACCTGGAAATATAAAGATTTTAGTATATTATATAAAATCACTGCTCATCAACACGACTGCCATGCCCTTTTGTATTACCCTCTGTGTCCTGTGCTTTGAACGTAAAGCTTCGTACTTTTCCTTTATTGCATTTTACGTGTCTATATACCCTCATTACTTTTCCATTTCATGTCCCTCTAACATTCAAATAATATTTCGGTGCGCTCATACGGAATTCCGCAGAACTGGCCACCATGTACGCAATTATTCCGTCTCTTTGGACAGCATAAATACAACTTTCCCATACAAATAACGGTGCGCTCTCGCGTAGACACGTGGAGCTGGCTACCTATTGAACTCCCGTTTTTCTGAATGGAAACAAATCATACTTGGGCGACACACCTGCGTGTCACCGCAAACTCTATTAGCAAGTCACTCATTTGTGATCCTATTGCTAAACATGTAAAATAGACTCTCATTTCTAAAACTTTTTTTACTGACTTTCTCTCCTAAAACTTTCCACCTCAACCGGTTAACAATTTTTATCTATTCACACATCTTTGCAACATTTTTGTGGTACCACACGTCTCTCAATTTCACTTTATTCCTTCATGGATAGATAGCACATCTTAAAATCTAAACATCTTCTGAAATTGTACGCTCAGCTTGCTGTGCACATAGTTATAACCTACCAAGAAATGTACCCTAATTTTCTTACCCACGACATGCTGCCCTTTTATGTACTGTAGTACCTCTTTTAACATGAAAAACTTAGAGAAAATTTGATAAATCTACAGATCCCTTCAGTGTAATACTTAATTGCTAACTATATACAGTACTATACTTTTGCCATACAATCTCCCTTCAGTTCTCCCTACTTATTCTATAAATGGCTTGAGATGGCTCACATGATGGAGTCCCAAAGATTGTCCTGTTTTTACAGACTCAACTTCAATCGCATTTGCGTGTGAGTCTTCTTATACGTACAGGGGCGCTGAATCTCTTGAAGAACTTTTGACACAGTTTCGTTTGTTTGTTGGACAACCTATAAGACTTAACTAAGGCCTTTTGTCCAACGGCAAATTCCCTTACATGCGCCTTTTGGTCTGCGCGCACCTTGCGCTTCTCACCAGCGACCCGAATATTGCTCAAAGCCTCCTCCACTATGACTTTATGCTGCTGGGACGTCCTTTGTGGAAAATCGATCCGTCCTCGAATTTTATCTGGAGAGTCCCTATTCTTCAGCACCACCATAGGTGACATCAGTGTAGGACTGTGGTGAAGCTCGTTCGTTTATCACATCCTGAAAATCTTTAAGAAACACATCCCAACTAGCATGATTCTTTCCACATTATAATCTACATAAATTGCTCAAATCTTTCATCGTTCTCTCTACGGGGTTCGAACTCTGGTGAAACCTACTAATAAATATGGGTTTTATCTTATACCTCCTTAGTGTTCTTTTCCATACCTCAGATTTATATTGGGGTCCATTATCTGAGATAATACAATCTAGAATTCCCACTTGGTTTACGAAGTCTCTACACAAAGCTCTACTTACAGTTTCATCAGTCGCCCTTTTTAGTGGTGTTAGCGTCACAGATTTGGATGTCAGCTCGAATATTACCGATATATATTGATGGCCCCTCGGTGTCTTGGGTAATGGTCTCATTAAATCCGTCGCTGCCATATGCCTTAGCTTCTCTGGAATAACTGGGTATAAAGGAGCCTGGGTTCCTACAGTTATGTATTTCGCCTTTTGGCAGTTTTTACAGATGGCTAGTATTTTCTGTATGCGTTTCTCCATGTTTTTAAAGTAGCAGACACTCCTCATTTTCATAAAACATTTTCGTGGACCGAAATGTGCGTAACTTAGGTGTGTGTACCATAAAAGCTTATTTATTAACTCATTTGGTATGCACACTACCCACAGCGAATCATTAACGTTTGCCCTATAAAACAGAATCACTTTTCTCAAAAGGTAGTGCTGTCTTATGCGGGCCTGCGTCCGATCCTTCCATTTTTCTTTTATTTTGACTAAATCTGGGTCCTTGTCCTGCTCATTCTGGATATTCTGCATCGTTCCAATAACAAAGTTTTCAAATGCCACGTCTTTGAGGTAGAACAACGAAAAGTGCTCTTGCTCTAATGCTTCAGCCGTCTCTCCTGTTATGCCAATAGGTGAGCGGGACAGGGCGTCAGCGCTGACGTTTGTCGGACCAGGTACATAGACCGCTGAAAACTGGTATTCCTGAAGCACAGCTACGCATCTCGCTAGTCTTCCATGCGGAAGTTTGGCGGTTAGGAGAAACTCTAGGTGCCTTTTATCCGTATAGACTTTTGTTTTTCTACCAAACAAAAAGTATCTGAACTTTTTAAAGGGCTTCAAGTTCGGCAACAGAGTAATTTTTTTCACTTTTGGATAGTACCCTGCTACCAAAGGCGATTGTTCTGTGTACTAATTTGCCATCTTGTTCAAACTCCTGAAACACCATGACTCCTAGACCGGTCTTCGCGCTGTCAGTGGGCATACAAAAATCCTGTGATAAATCAGGATGTGATAAAATAGGGGCATTGACGAGTGCCGCCTTCAAATTATTGAATTCTCGGTCTGCATACTCATCCCACACCCAGGGTGTTCCTTTTCCTGTTTATTGACAGAGTCGGGGACTTGCTAATGTTTCCACATAGATAAACTTCCTATAGAAATTTTTTATTCGTAGAAAGCCTCTCAGTTGTTTTCTGGTTGTAGGAATGGTAAACTTTGCAATTGCTGCCATCCTCTCTGGGTCGGGACTAATCCCTTCTCCTGTTATCACGTGTCCCAGAAAGCTGACCCTACTGCTCCTAAAACAAGACTTCTCAATGTCTGCGGGCACCCTATATCTTTTAAAACTGCTTAACACCTCCTCTAAGAGTTTGTTATGTCTCTCCGAGGTCTTTTCTGCTACCAGTACATCGTCTACATAACACATGAGCTTGTCTTTTGCTCTTGACTCAATATTTTGCTAAAAACCCCGATAAATGCAGCTGAAGATATATTCAATCCAAAAGGGAACTTTTTGAACTGAAAACACCTTCCGAAGGCAATAAAGGTCGTGTATTTTCGGCATTCAGGATCGAAGCTCTATCTGCCAAAAGCTCGAGCGCAAATCAAGTGAGGAAAACACCGAAACCCCCAGTGAAATCTTTGATGCAGCTCCTCAAGCCTTTAAGGGCGATCCGTCTCCTGCTCAATAATGGTATTTATTTGCCGTGAGTCTAACACCAGTCGAATTCCACCGTCCTTTTTGTCTACTATGCGTAGTGGTCTATTATACTCAGATCTCGCGGCCTCAATTACACCTCCGTCCGCCATTCTTCGTAGTTCACTTAGAACCCTTTCCCTGTATGACCATGGGATGGCATAAGGAGGTACCCGAAATGGTCTACGTTTCTTTACCTCAAATTTATATCGATACCCCTTATTGCATCCGGTTTTGGGTACGAAGATCTCTGAGTTATTTTTTAGTGCAAGCTCCAACCATTTCTGTCCTTATTATCTATGTTATCCAGATTCTCAAGTTTCGAATCAATCCTACTATTAATTTCATTAATGTGTTCACGTTATGACTTGAACTCTGCTCTATTGTCATTATCTTTTTTACACTCTTCCCTTTGAACTGCATGTTGGCCCGTGAACTGTAGTTGTAAACAGGTCGCTGGAATTTGAGTTTTTATTGCCTTCTCTTCAAATCTGATTTTTATTTTAGTCTCTTTTCATAACGTTAACTCCCCTCTTCCTAGATAGATGGTAGCTTTCTGCACTGAAAGAAAATCTACACCGATTATTATATCAGCTGTTAGTTTCGGCATTATGAACAGATTCGCAGTCATACGGTGTCCTTGGCAATCAAAGTCTAGACGTGTTTGTTGCGATATTTCCATAGCCTTTCCTACTAACGCATCTCATACCTTTGTTTTTTGTGCTGTGAGCACTGGTAGATTAATTGACTCTTTGCATTTAGCGAACAGCCTATCTGGAATATCTGAGAGCTCACTTCCACTGTCTATTACAGCAGTACCCCTAATTCCTCCAGTTTGTATTTTTACCACCGGATAGATGTCCTGTTTGGATAACGTTTCCTTTTCTTCAATTAATATATCCCTCATGTCCTGATATTCTAAAATATTTATATTATTGAAACTTCCTGGCAGATTAAAACTGTGTGCCCGACCGAGACTCGAACTCGGGACCTTTGCCTTTCGCGGGCAAGTGCTCTACCATCTGAGCTACCAAAGCACGACTCACGCGCGGTCTTCACAGCTTTACTTCTGCCAGTATCTCGTCTCCTACCTTCCAAACTTTACAGAAGCTCTCCTGCGAACCATGCAGAACTAGCACTCCTGAAAACAGTTTTAATCTGCCAGGAAGTTTCATATCAGCGCACACTCCGCTGCAGAGTGAAAATCTCATTCTGGAAACATCCCCCAGGCTGTGGCTAAGCCATGTCTCCGCAATATCCTTTCTTTCAGGAGTGCTAGTTCTGCATGGTTCGCAGGAGAGCTTCTGTAAAGTTTGGAAGGTAGGAGACGAGATACTGGCAGAAGTAAAGCTGTGAGGACCGGGCGTGAGTCGTGCTTCGGTAGCTCAGATGGTAGAGCACTTGCCCGCGAAAGGCAAAGGTCCCGAGTTCGAGTCTCGGTCGGGCACACAGTTTTAATCTGCCAGGAAGTTTCATATCAGCGCACACTCCGCTGCAGAGTGAAAATCTCATTCTGGATTTATATTATTATTTCAGAGATGGTTTACGGGCGCATTTTCTCTAGTGCCCGTCGTCTGGCTTAGTCATTGTTCATTTTCCATGTTACCTTGGCGTACTCTCCCAGGGTTAGGTGGTTGATTGTTCCCGATTCCTGTTGCTATTCATTCCACCCCATCCTTGATCAGACCGTTGACTATTTTCTCTATTATTACCCCATGATGCGCCATTATTTTGTGGCTCCCATCTCTGGTCATTTTGTTGCCTATATTCTCTGCCATAGTTCCTCCATTGTCCATTATTCCCGATACGATCTCTCTGGTCCATTTTTTGGTGAGGCGGACGATTTACATTGTTTTGCCAATTATGGCCTCTATTATTCCCTCCGTTGTTCTCCCTTCTTTCACCTTGCACGTCTCTCTGCCAACGTTTCTCTCGCGCCTACTGCTGGTTGAAAGCGAACTCTCTCTTACGACACCCTTGAATCTTTTTGCATCACCTCCACATCGGCCGACGAGCGTTTGCTGGTAGGAAACTGGCAACTTCATGTAACACAATCTTATGATCTCTACCGGTGTGCATGGGTCGTCCTAATACTGCTTTTTCTTGGTTAAGTTTTCGAAAAACTTCGCTGGACTACGGAACCCTGAACTCTCCAAGTCTCTACCCACCATTATTTCCTGCTTCATCCCATCCTGCGTCTCCTTGGACCAGTATTTGTTTCAAAATGCGTCACGAAACTCTTTGTATGACGTGCACGTTTTTGCAATGTTTCGCATGCATCTGGCCGTCGTTCCCTCGATATGTGAACATACGAAGTACAATTTGTACATCAGAGGCCAGTGAGGAGGTAATGATAAATCAAATTGACCAATAAAAGTTTTCGGGTGTAAAACATTACCCTCATCTTTGTAATGCTGAAATTTTCGTACAGAGATAAAATGCTTAAAATCGAAAATTTCATTAGAGTTTCTTCCCGCTCGGCCTATCACATTCTCACTTGGCGCTAACGTTCCCTGTCTACCGCTACCTTGGACATCCCCTCTTCTATTCCCTGTCACGTTTTCCTGTCTGGAAAAATGTCCCGTGGTGCGCATTCTCGCATAACAACTAAGCACATGAAATATTTCATTGCTGTTCTCCGTATTCGCAATTTGTGATCCAGTCGTGCCTTGTGTAGACACGGGGACCATATCTCTAGCGATATTTCGTTGCTCTGCAGATACGCTTTCAGTCTGTAGTTGACGAGCAACTCTTACATTCGAGCACATCCTAATATCGTCTGGGCTTGGACATGGTCGTGTAGAGTTTGAACTGGCTCTTTCGGTTTCTGTTGTTTCCAAATCGCCTACTACTTCTTTTCTGAGAGGTGATTTTTCCTTCGTTGCGACTTGACTTCCTGAGATAATTGCTTAATTTCGCTCTCTGCGTTCTGTTTAAATTGGGAGAGCTCCTCGGTCAGTGCCTTATTTGGTGCAATTTCCGTCTTTTGCAGCTGCGTTATTTCTTCTTGTTTCACGCACATTTACAACTCCGTTAATTCACATCTACCTATCTTTGTCGTATTTTCTGTTTTCTCTAATGTTTCAATAGTAATCCGCTTTGCGCCCCTCGCTAGTAATCGTGCCTCGTTCGTGGTTCTTCTGACCTCCGCAATCTCTCTTTCTAGCTTGGCTCGGAGCGTCCCTACCTCATTTTTCACTTCCCTCGTTTCATGTTTTATTGGCCGAATTTCGACACTAACGTTTTGAATTTTACTTCCCATTTCAGAGCGTATTTCATGATTCCCTCTTTTTATTTGATCTGCCTGTTCAGCGCGTACTTCATCATTCCCCTTTTTTATTTTCTCTCCCAATTCAGAGCTGACCCCTTGAATTTTATTTCCCATTTCTTTTAGGTATGCAAGGATGTCCAACACACCTGCGTTATCTAAATCTTCTCTCCTATGGTGGCTTTCATTTTCTCTACTCCTAGGTGATCTTCTGCCCTTTTTCCTTTTCATTTCTTGGTATTCAGAAAGTCATTACCGCGTGCCCTTGATATGCTGCCTCGTGACGGCGATATACCACAACTCTTAGTTGTTCTGCGTTGACTTGGTCTCCCTGCATTATATTCCCGTATCTTTACGACTGCCTCAGTGTGTTTCTGTTCCTCATCTTCGCTATCAGATTGCCCACCACGGACTTGACTGTGTCTATCATCCTCACAAAATTCCCTTGGATCGGTGTTCCCCTCACCAGTGCCTTGTGCTGCTGACATAGCTAACTCTTTCTCATCCCATAGACTCTCTCGACTACCCCGTTTATCTGCCATTTCTATATTACAACACGTTCTCTGTTGTGCTACTAAGCGTGCTTTCGCCCTGGTTAACATGGACTGATACCTGATAGCAATTCTCTCTTAAAATACACACAATTTACAATAGCCACCTTTATCATGTAACGGCACGTAAGATAAATATCTACAACAAAGAAGCTAAACTGAGGGCAACTTCGTGAACGAGCAGTGTCGCTACAATCCAAGCAAATACAATGACACACAATATAACGTAAATATCAAAAAATTGCAGCCAGCAGGCTGATGGGCAACGCCTCTGAAAAGAAATACGTTAAAATGCACAAATATTATTTTTAATATTAGGGGCCTAATGCGTGACTATACCGCTGCAAACTATACACGTAAGCTGGTGATCACTATCAATAACACCTAAACATTAAATGCTAAAAAGTTTTTCAAAATTTCCGAGGTTTCAAACCACTTTATGACTACTATTAGAAGACTCTAAGTAGGGTCCTGGCGGGGTAAGCCATATCAAAGATGTTACTCCCAGCGGGTGTAAAATGAACGTGCGCAACGGAAAATAATAAACGCTAAAATGATGATTTGGCCCTCTCTGACTACCCCCTGAAGCAAATGTTAGGGTCTCTTAATTCTATAAATTACAATCTAAACATAGATGAATGATGAACGCAACTAATCCTACTAAATGATAAACGTTGTTCCTGCTTACATATTTATTGTAGATTAATAAAGCTTTATATTACGAAGTTTTCATTTCCTAAGTAACATTACTAATCAATTGCCAACTCTGTCCCTTATTATGACTGCGCGGTCTAATAACAATAACGCGAAATGACTGACATCATCTACATACCAAGCACTAGAAGACACTACTTTCAAATATGAACTACAGTGATGTGGAACCTCAGTGGAAATAAACTAATGTGATCACAGCTGTTTAGATTTTATAGCCCCAATAAGCCGAAGCTATTTGCGATATCACCGTATGTACTGCGTCCGGTGCGTCAAGGTGATGGTTCTCGTACTCGTCTGCGAAGATGGAAGAACTCCGGCGACAAATAAACTCTTTCAAACACTAGGACGGCAGAAGGCGGTCCTCTGACTAATATACTGCCTTCTCCTCTCTGTGTTCTACAGACGAGAAACGCGAACTCCCAGCCACAAGGACGGAGTTCAGACAACGTCTCAACGTAAGTATAGGCAGAGGAAGTGCTCTCAATTGCTGAACGCTGCGTACTCAATGACGACTTCCAACCCGGGGGGTGAAGTCCAGAACCGTATAGGTTCGCAACATTACAGTGCCTAACTGTTCTAACTATAAACTCTCCTAAGAGCAAAGACAGCAAGTCTGTCTGTATCAACAATGCTGATATCGAGCGACCGTCACACATGAGCGCTCACAACGGAAGACTTCTTCTCTCCACCGCTGGCATCCCAGCAAGGCTCGGCTCCCCACCACCGTAATTCCAAAAACGAATCATATTCCTGAAACCACGGAATATTCTCCCTTTCCACAGATTCTTCCAAACGCCGTCATGGATGTGTGTTATGTCCTTAGGTTAGTTAGCATTAAGTAGTTCTAAGTTCTAGGGGACTGATGACCTCAGAAGTTAAGTCCCATAGTGCTCAGAGCCATTTGAACCATTTTTTGAAAAACCTATAGACGTACAATGGTACGCTTCTGAGTAAAAATCCTTGGAAATAACCCAGCCTCCGTGGTTTCCGAGGTGCCGCTTCTTCGTTCCTCTCACCTGCGTCCAAGATTTTCGTAGTTTCCGAAGTATAATCCTTCCGGTTCGGCTACAACACCGGCCGGTCGCGACTCTATTGTGCTCCAGCGCTTAGGTGCTACGACGTCCGTCTTGCTCTTTTCTGTGTTTAAGCAGGAGCAACACACCTGTGTGGGCCTTCCACCCAGGGCTTGAGTTCTGTCTGCCTTTCCATTTCCACTGTCGTTCCAACCCCTACTAGTATGATAATAAAGACACTCCGTCACCTTTCACGCAATAAGCGTTAACAATTATTTACAAGGCGTATGTGACAATATCAGTCTCTCTTGAAATTTTCCCGGCGTATCGAATATTCCATAAGATTTCGGGACTGCAGCCGGATCTCATCGACTTCTTTCCACGATATTTCGGCTGCCAACCTTACAGCCATCTTCAGGCGAGTGTTTGACACTGGAGATTGCTAGTGCAAGTCGATCTATTTATACTTAAAAGTGACGCAGGCGCGCATGCGCAAGTTACCGTAGCATGCGCGCCACCTGTCGATTCCAAGGCCCTCTACAATATTACTGCATCTATGGAGCGCCAACGAATGCATGAAAAAGTAAAACATGCACACAGATGTGTCCAAAACATCAGGTCAGTACTGCTTTAAGGAGGAAAAATCGTGACCACCCTCAAGATCAAGAGGATATGGAGGTGTTTAAGTCCAGAGCATTTCTCCCATATGTCGGGAACATTTCATCGAAAGTAGGCAGAATTTTAAAGAAACATCGTGTGAAAGCAATCTTCCGGCCACTTACAAAGACTCGTGCTCTTCTGGGCTCAGCCAAGGATGATCTGGGATTACGGAAGGCTGGAATTTATAAAATACCTTGCGAGTGTGGGAAAGCCTACATTGGTCAAACCACACGCACAGTACACGACCGCTGCGTTGAACATGAGCGCCACACTCGCCTTTTACAGCCCAGTAAGTCGGCCATAGCCGAACATTGTATATCCACAGGACATACTATGGATTATTCGGCCACGAAAATCTTGGCCCCATCGAGATCCTTCTGGGATTCAGTTGTGAAGGAATCCGTCGAAATACGTTTAGCCGAAAATCTCATTAATCGTGATTGCGGCTTTTTATTGAATAAGGCCTGGGACCCATTGATTTCTTTAATTTCAACCAAAAGAAAACTTTTTATGGCTTCTGACATGTCGAGCGACAAGTAATTTTAAATTTAATATTGAAATTTTCCTTTTATTGTTTTGGACACATCTGTGTGCATGTTTTACTTTTTTCATGCATTCCTTGGCGCTCCATAGATGCAGTAATATTGTAGAGGGCCTTGGAATCGACAGGTGGCGCGCATGCTACGGTAACTTGCGCATGCGCGCCTGCGGCACTTTTAAGTATAAATAGATCGACTTGCACTAGCAATCTCCAGTGTCAAACACTCGCCTGAAGATGGCTGTAAAGTTGGCAGCCGAAATATCGTGGAAAGAAGTCGATGAGATCCGGCTGCAATCCCGAAATCTTATGGAATAATATCAGTCTCCTTTAAGTATTCATATATACGATGTACTACCTTTCAAATAATACAAAAATGGGTCAAATGGCTCTGAGCACTATGGGACTTAACTTCTGAGGTCATCAGCCCCCTAGAACTTAGAACTACTTAAACCTAACTAACCTAAGGACATTACACACATCCATGCCCGAGGCGGGATTCGAACCTGCGACCGTAGCGGTCTCGCGGTTCCACACTGTAGCGCCTAGAACCGATCGGCTACCCTGGCCGGCTTCAAATAATTCCTAATGTGGTTGTAGATCACAGCAAAGTATGTGGATGAGTGCTTGTAAGGTGCGGAATTGTAGCCAGGTTACAGTATAAAGGAGACCACTCACAGAAATGCAGAAGCGCTGAGTTGTGAATAGGCATACGCAAAAGAAAGAAAATATGCTAGCTTTCGCAGTTATACTTTAGGAGCCAGAGTAAAATACAGAAATACACACGCCTAAGCCCCTACATGGTGCCGGCTAGACAGATAGGATAACTCCGAAATCTAGAACATTTGTTTTCTTTTGTGTGTGTCTATCGACAGCTCATCGCTTCTTCTTTTCTGTGAATCGTCTAAGATATAGGTCGGAATTAAGAAAAACTGTTTGCCTTGTGTTTCAGTGCATATTCGAGGTTCATTTCAAAAGTCCTTCACACTGCGCAAGTGCGACCGTTACGTTAGTGTGGTCCAGTTTAAAAATTAAAGTCAGTTGTGAGGGAGAATTTCGATGTGTCGGTCGTATATGTGTTTGCTGGTTCGCATGGCTGTGTCGTGAGCAATTGAGCTTTAAACTGGAGGTTGTAACCGACTCATGACGGATTACACTCAGTCATCAACATTCCTACATCAAAATCAAATGCCTACGAGGAAAGGACGCAACAGTAATTCACAACGTTTTGAGAGAGGTATGTGGGAATAATGTAGTGAATGGCAGCACAGTATCACTGTGGTCTGCTCGTTTCCGTGATGGTCGGGTAAGTACTGAGGAGAACCCAAGAAGTGGAAGACCATCAACTGCGACAGACTACACCTCTCAGGATATTGCTAATGAGATTTATAGAGAGGATTGACGAAAAACATGTGAGGAAATTGCAGGAGGCCAGAATGATCGGTTCCGTATGATCTGAGTGAAAAGCAGAAAGCAGATGGCAAAAGAATAGCAGAAGAATTGGTTCACGTTGTCGAAAAGAACAAGAACAATTTCTGAAAAGGACTGCTGCCCTTGCTGAAACCGGATACATTTTGAGCCAGACCTGATGTCTCAGTCGTCACAATGGAAAAGTTCTGACTCTCCATTACCGAAACAATTCCGCCGCCAACTATCGAAGGTGAAACAGATGATACTCTTTGCATATTACAAGAATGGAATCATGACTGCAAATAGTGTACCAGGGGACCTCTGTAACAGACTCGTACTACAAGCTATTTCTGCAGAATGTTCTGCGCCCGAGAATTTGTGCAGCTGGTGTCCTAATTTTGAACGATAATAGTGGACCGCATATTGCTCTGTCAGTGAGAGAAACTGTCGACAAATATGAATGGGAATACTTCTCCACCCACCATACATATCTGATATCGGCCTACCAGACGTGGATTTATTTCCGAAATAGAAGATATAACTCCGTTGAAAACGTCTAGCTACCACTGGCAAAGCTTCCGGTGAGGTGACACACGAGTAATCAGACAGCTACATACTGTAGATGCGCTATTTGGAATACAGAAGTTGCCAAAATGTTGAGGTATTTTGTAAAATAAATTATTTTCTTCAATTCTGTTTAGTGTACAGAACTTTTAAAATGGCCCTCGTATTAGGACGCTGCATAAGTTCGTAGCGTGTTTCCGTAAGTTTAATTAACACAACACATACACATGACAGAGATTTCAGTCATCAATAATGTGTTCTCCTTCACTATTCAGAACAGTCTGTTAATTCTGGGATAACTTGTCGATTCTGCGACTGTAGAAATCATGTGGTTTTGAGGCGAAGAACTCGTCGAGGCACGTATGGAGCGCATTTTCACCCGGAAAGGAAGTGCCTTGAAGATTATTCGATAGAGAACGGAAAAAGTGAAAATCTGAGGGTGCAAGATCAGGCGAGTTAAGGTGGGTGCAGAATGGCTTCCCAACGCAACTAGCGTTTAGAGTTTCTGTCAGTTTAGCAGAAGGCGGGCGGGCGTTATAGCGCAGTAGCGTCACTTCACACAGTCTTCCTGGTCGTTGTTCTCGGATTGCGTCTGCAGGGCGTCTCAGTTGTTCACAATAAATGTCACCAGTGATGGCTAGACTTCGGGGAAACAATTCGTGGTATACCACACCGTCGCTGTTCCACCAGATGCAAAACATTATTTATTGTGGATGCGCACAGTTCTTTGTAGAGGGAGTTGCTGTTTTGTTTGCGCTCAGTCATTCATTTCTTTCCGTTATGTTAGCATAAAGACACCATTTCTCGCCACCCGCAACGGTATAGGATAGGAATGATCGGTGTTGTTCAGTAGCCAATTGATGACGAGCGAGCAGGGATATACATATGGCCACCCATATGTGATTTTGGCTTAGAGTATGCTGTTCCCATACATCCGATTTTTTAACCTTTCCCGTTTCATGCAGATATGCACGATGGTGGAATGATCACAGTCCATCACATTTGCCAGTTCTCATTGGGGATTAAAGAGTTTAAACAATATCCATGAAACCTTGAAGGCCTTCGTGAACGTGGAGAGCCACTAATTTTAAAACGATCGTCCATAAAACGAGAAAACCGTTTTCTTGCTGTGCTCTGTCCAGTGGCATTATTTCCAAGTACGCGCAAATATTTCTGGCCTCCTCCACTTTTGACACGCCTCTATTGAACTCAAGTAGAAGACAGTACCGCCATTAGACTGTTTTTTATTTACAGTGTTACATTTGCACTTACACAATCATTATTTCGGCTTCAAAGTGCCATTATCAAGTGTTTTAAGTGTTACACATTGCCTAAGATGGCATACTGTCGTATTATAATACACTATTAGACTCACTGTCTAAGAGTCGACATTTCTGGCAGAAATGTCGTCTCTTGGACAATGTGTCTAATAGTGTATTTTAATACGACAGTATGCCATCTTAGGCAATGTGTAACACTTAAAACACTTGATAATGGTACTTTGAAGCTGAAATAATGATTGTGTAAGTGCAAATGTAACACTGTAAATAAACAACAGTCTAATGGCGGTACTGACTTTAAAGAAATATATTGTGACTGTGGCCCCGCATTATGAAAAAAAAAATATGAAGTAGAAGAATATGTCGGAATTGTTCTGACTTCTCCACTTGGCACTCTATTGTCCAGCGTCCACAGCCCCCCTTACTATCACCAAATGACAAAATGAGAATAAGTAAACTGAAATACCAACAGGGAACGACAAATAAAAAAATGACACTCCGTAAGTGAACACATACCAACATGGAAAACAAAAACTATACGAACTTATGCACCGAGCTCGTACAATTAGCATTAAAATTGCTACACTAAGAAGAAATGCACATGATAAACGGGTATTCATTGGACAAATAGACCAGAACTGAGATGTGATTACATTTTCACGCAATTTGGGTGCATAGATCCTGAGAAATCAGTACCCAGAACAACCACCTCTGGCCGTAACAACGGCCTTGATACGCCTGGGCATTGAGTCTAACAGAGCTTGGATGGCGTGTACAGGTACAGCTGCCCAATGCAGCTTCAACACGATACCACAGTTCATCAAGAGTAGGCACTGGCGTATTGTGACGAACCAGTTGCTCGGCCATCATCGACGTGACGGTTTCAGTTGGTGAGAGATCTGGAGAACGTGGTGGCCAGGGCAGCAGTCGAACATTTCCTATATCCAGAAAGGCCCATACAGGACCTGCAACATGCGGTCGTGCATTATCCTGCTGAAATGTAGGGTTTCACAGGTATCGAATGAAGAGTAGAGCCACGGGTCGTAACACATCTGAAATGTAGCGTCCACTGTTCAAAGTGCCGTCAATGTGAACAAGAGGTGACCGAGACGTGTAACCAATGTCACCCCATACCATCACGTCGGGTGATACGCCAGTATGGCAATGACGAATACACGCTTCCAATGTGCGTTCACTGCGATGTCGCCAAACACGGATGCCACCATCACGATACTGTAAACAGAACCTGGATTCATCCGAAAGAATGACGTTTTGCCATTCGTGCACCCGGGTTCGTCATCGAGTACACCATTGCAGGCGCTCCTGTGTGTGATGCAGCGTCAAGTGTAACCGCAGCCATGGTCTCCGAGCTGATAGTCCATGCTGCTGCAAACTTCGTCGAACTGTTCGTGCAGATGGCTGTTGTCTTGCAAACGTCCCCATCTGTTGACTCAGGGATCGAGACGTGGCTACACGATCCGTGACAGCCATGTGGATAAGATGCCTGTCATCTCGACTGCTAGTGATACGAGGCCGGTGGGATCCAGCACGGCGTTCCATATTACCCTCCTGAACCCACCGATTCCATATTCTGTTAACAGTCATTGGATCTCGACCAACGCGAGCAGCACTGTCGCGATACGATAAACCGCAATCGCGATAGGCTACAATCCGACCTTTATCAAAGTCGGGAACGTGATGGTACGCATTTGTCCTCCTTACACGAGGCATCACAACAACGTTTCAGCAGGCAACGCCGGTCAACTGCTTTTTATATATGAGAAATCGGTTGGGAACTTTCCTGATGTCAGCACGTTGTAGGTGTCGCCACCGGCGCCAACCTTGTGTGAATGCTCTGAAAAGCTAATCATTTGCATATCACAGCATCTTCTTGCTGTCGGTTAAATTTCGCGTCTGTAGCACGTCATGTTCGTGGTGTAGCAATTTTAATGGCCAGTAGTGTATTTTGCACCTATTTAAAGATCTCACGATATAGCAGATTCCACAGTTCAGCCGCGAACCTTAGGATAGGACAGCACACGGTGTTGATTTCCGGTTACTAAACGTCAGTACACCCCAGTGCGCACCGTTGTCAGCTGCGGTGAGGTAGATTGTCGTAGCGGGGGTGGGAGGTTCAAATGGTGCAAATGGCTCTGAGCACTATGGGACTCAACTGCTGAGGTCATTAGTCCCCTAGAACTTAGAACTAGTTAAATCTAACTAACCTAAGGACATCACAAACATCCATGCCCGAATCAGGATTCGAACCTGCGACCGGAGCGGTCTTGAGGTTCCAGACTGCAGCGCCTTTAACCGCACGGCCACTTCGGCCGGCGCGGGGGTGGTAGGGGGCCGGGTGTTGCGGCTCTCCCGCCCCGCATGCGTCGGCAGGCACTGCGCGGGCGACTGCCGCACCGCGACGTGGAAGCGAGCGCTGTGTGGGCCGGCCGCCTTGTTTTTGCAGCGCGTGCAGCCGGCATAAATCGCGCGCTTGTAAAGCTGTCGCCGGCCGCGCCGCCGATATTAATTACGGCGCTAGCGCGCCCTGGGGACGCATCCCGGCGCGGCGCGGCGCGGCCGACGCCCCGCGTCTCCGCGGCCAGGCGCCAGGCGCCCCGCCCACACCGACGCCGGCGCCGCCTGCGCTCACAGGCCGGCCGTGATCAAACTCTCGCCACTCGAGAGGCCCCCGTGCGGAACGATGCTTTGTGGAAACATCTGTAAGGACACGGAGAAAAGAAATACGGAATAAATCGCTGAAAGAGACACATTTTAATTTCCGAGTGATAGGGTAATATTTCTTTGTTCCGTGCCATCCTTGCGTTGCAGGGAACAAACGTCGGTCACCGTGACAACCGTGTGCATCCACGACAACCTGGGAGATCCAAAGAAGAGCAGCGCGTTTCGTCACAGGGTTATTTGGTAAGCGTGATAGCGTTACGCAGACGTTTAGCAAACTCAAGTGGCAGACTCTGCAAGATAGGCGCTCTGCATCGCTGTGTAGCTTGCTGTCCAGGTTTCGAGAGGGTGCGTTTCTGGATGAGGTATCGAATATATTTCTTGCCACTACTTATACCTCCTGAGGAGATCACGAACGTAAAATCAGAGAGATTCGAGCGCGCACGGAGGCTTTTCGGCAGTCGTTCCTCCCGTGAACCATACGCGACTGGAACAGGAAAGGGAGGTAATGACAGTGGCACGTAAAGTGCCCTGCACCACGCACCGTTGGGTGCCTTGCGGAGTATAACTGTAGATGTAGATGTAGAACCGTACGAGAGATACTTTTCGAACGGTGGACCACGTAACGTTTAGCTGTCGTTACAAAGCTCGCCCACTGCTTCAAAATCGTTCATTTCGTCTCGGCAAACCCAGCTGCGGCAACAGTAACTTCTTCGCCAATTTGTGGCGCAATTGGCTGTCGGCGTCTCTCAGGAGGAGTTCCCAAATCGCCAGTTAATTCGAACTTCCGTATGATAGTGTTCAACCCCGGAGCGGAATGAACGATAATGCTGGACCGCGCATTTCTCTGCCAGTAAGAGAAACTGTCGACAAATATGGATGGTAAACAGGATCTGTCCGTATTCCATTAATGCATCGATGCTTGTAAACAGCAGCGACAGTACTCTCGTTTTTCTGACGAAGCAGCTGCAGGAGTACTGCCCTGCTCACCTTGGCCGTCTGCAGCGGCAATGCACACCGATGCCTGTTTTTCGATTCTATGTCGCCGTACCAGTACCGACGCCTAACGGCAAGTCATGGCACCAACAACGCTAACAACGCAAGTCCTGCAGAATACAGTCTGCACATCATTCCTATAAAGTTGAGTATGCGTGCGGTAAATAGTATTCCATCTCCAATGGCCCAAGTAGCGAAGGTTTAATTACACTACTGGCCATTAAAATTGCTACAACACCAAGATGACGAGCTACAGACGCGAAATTTAACCGACAGGAAGAAGATGCTGTGATATGCAAATGATTATCTTTTCAGAGCATTCACCCAAGGTTGGCGTCGGTGGCGACACCTACAACGTGCTGACATGAGGTAAGTTTCCAACCGATTTCTCATACGCAAACGGCAGTTGACCGGCGTTGCCTGGTGACACGTTGTTGTGATGCCTCGACTAAGGAGGAGGAATGCGTACCATCACGTTTCCGACTTTGATAAAGGTCGGATTCTAGCCTATCGCGATTGCGGTTTATCGTATCGCGACATTACTGCTCGCGTTGTTCGAGATCCAATGACTGTTAGCAGAATATGGAATCGGTGGGTTCAGGAGGGTAATACGGAACGCCGTGCTGGATCCCAACGGCCTCGTATCACTAGCAGTCGAGATGACAGGCATCTTATCAGCTTGGCTGTAACGGATCGTGCAGCCACGTCTCGGTCCCCGAGTCAACAGATGGGGACGTTTGCAAGACAACCACCATCTGCACGAACAGTTCGACGACTTTTGCAGCAGCATGGACTATCTGCTCGGAGACCGTGGCTGCGGTTACCCTTGACGCTGCATCACAGACAGGAGCGCCGGCGATGGTGTACTCAACGACGAACCTGGGTGCACGAATGGCAAAACATCATTTTTTCAGATGAATCCAGGTTCTGTTTACAGCATCATGATCGTCGCGGTGAACGCACACTGGAAGCGTGTATTCGTCATCGCCATACTGGTGTATCACCCGGCGTGATGGTATGAGGTGACATTGGTTACACGTCTCGGTCACCTCTTGTTCGCAATGACGGCACTTTGAACAGTGGACGTTACATTTCAGGTGTGTTACGACCCGTGGCTCTACACTTCATTCGATTCCTGCGAAACCCTACATTTCAGCAGGAAAACGCACGGCCGCATGTTGCAGGTCCTGTACGGGCCTTTCTGGATACAGAAAATGTTCGGCTGCTGCCCTGGCCAGCACATTCTCCAGATCTCTCACCAATTGAAACCGTCTGGTCAATGGTGGCCGAGCAACTGGCTCGTCACAATACGCCAGTCACTACTCTTGATGAACTGTGGTATCGTGTTGAAGCTGTATGGGCAGCTGTACCTGTACACGCCATCCAAGCTCTGTTTGACTCAATGCCCAGGCGTATCAAGGCCGTTATTACGGACAGAGGTGGTTGTTCTGGATAGTTATTTCTCAGGATCTATGCACCCAAATTGCGTGAAAATGTTATCACATGTCAGTTCTAGTATAATATATTCGTCCAATGAATACCCGTTTATCGTCTGCATTTCTTCTTGGTGAAGCAATTTTAATGGCCATTAGTGTAAGTTACGGTACGTAGAAACGTGTGTGTGTACTCCGCAACAGCCAGACTGAAAATATAAAAAAGGACAAGACGTCACAGAATGGCGATAATAACTGAAGTACAGTTTCGTTTGTTTTACAGCAGAAGATATACAGAGTTTTTTTCCGTTTGACTGCTTTAGCAAACGTTTTTATTATGGTTTTAATTGCAAAACGTATTTTACACAGAAACAAAACCCGAAAGTCACCACACATCACAGTATTAATATGTTTCTGGTTGTGTACTTTTACCTCACACTTTCGACGGTTACGAAGTTACATGACGATAATGCATATAAGTATTTCATGGGTATCATATACACTGAAACGCCAAACAAAGTGGTGTATACATGCCTTTTCAAATACAGAGATATGCAAACAGGCAGAATACGGCGCTGCGGTGGGCAACACCTTTATAAGAAAACAAGTGCCTGGCGCAGTTCTTAGATCGGTTACTGCTGCTACAATGGCAGGTTATCAAGCTTTAAATGAGTTTGAACCTGGTGTTACAGTTGGTGCACGAGCGATGGGACAGAGCATTTCCGAGGCAGCGATGAAGTGGGGATTTTCCCCTGCGACCATTTCACGAGTGCAACAACCCACATTGGGAATTCGGTAAAACATCACATCGCTGACATCGCTACGGCCGGAAAAAGATCCTGCAAGAACGGGACTAACGACAACTGAAGAGAATCGTTCAACGTGACAGAAGTGCAACCCTTCCGCAAATTGATGCAGATTTCAATGCTGGGCCATCAACAAGTGCCAACTTGCGATCAATTCCACGGAACATCATCGATACGGGTTTTCGGATGCGAAGGCCCACTCGTGTACCCTTGATGATCGCAGGACACAAAGCTTTACGCCTCGCATGGGCCCGTCAACACCGACATTGGATTGTTGATCACCGGAAACATGTTGCCTGGTCGGACGAGTCTAGTTTGAAATCGTATCGAGCGGATGGACGTGTACGGGTATGGAGACAACCTCATTAATCCATGGACCATGCATGTCAGCGGAGGACTGTTCGAGATGTGGATTCTCCGTAATGGTGTGGGGGCGTGTGCAGTTGAAGTAACATGGGACCCCTGATACATCTAGATACGACTCTGACAGGTGATACGTACGTAAGGATCCTGTCTGATCACTTGCATCAATTCATGTCCATTGCGCATTCCGACGTACTTGGGAAATTCCAGCAGGACAATGTGACACCCCAGACGTCCAGAATTGCTACATAGTGCTTCCAGGAACACTCTTCTGACTTAATACACTTCCACTCGCCACCAGACTCCCCAGACATGAACATTATTTATGAAACTTCCCCTTTGAACAATTTTACACGACTGTGCTTAACCTGACACACAATATTTTTTTTAGCGCAACGCGATCTGACTTTCAACACACAATATTTTGTTAGCGCAACGCAATCTGACTTTCAATAATCTCTACAAGAGAATGGCCCTGACTAACATTAAACTATACCTTTCGCAAATCACTCACCTCACAAAAATCTTCGCTGCTCAAGCTACTGCAATACAGCGAGCGCCACTACTGCCAGCTAAATAAAAGATTCAAACTATGGAAGGCACTAACTACTGATAGGGATAGTTAGCAAATGAAAGATATTAATGGAGAACAAAGAATGTATTTACCTTTATATCATCATATATATATATATATATATATATATATATATATACACTCCCGGAAATTGAAATAAGAACACCGTGAATTCATTGTCCCAGGAAGGGCAAACTTTATTGACACATTCCTGGGGTCAGATACATCACATGATCACACTGACAGAACCACAGGCACATAGACACAGGCAACAGAGCATGCACAATGTCGGCACTAGTACAGTGTATATCCACCTTTCGCAGCAATGCAGGCTGCTATTCTCCCTTGGAGACGATCGTAGAGGTGCTGGATGTAGTCCTGTGGAACGGCTTGCCATGCCATTTCCACCTGCCGCCTCAGTTGGACCAGCGTTCGTGCTGGACGTGCAGACCGCGTGAGACGACGCTTCATCCAGTCCCAAACATGCTCAATGGGGGACAGATCCGGAGATCTTGCTGGCCAGGGTAGTTGACTTACACCTTCTAGAGCACGTTGGGTGGCACGGGATACATGCGGACGTGCATTGTCCTGTTGGAACAGCAAGTTCCCTTGCCGGTCTAGGAATGGTAGAACGATGGGTTCGATGACGGTTTGGATGTACCGTGCACTATTCAGTGTCCCCTCGACGATCACCAGTGGTGTACGGCCAGTGTAGGAGATCGCTCCCCACACCATGATGCCGGGTGTTGGCCCTGTGTGCCTCGGTCGTATGCAGTCCTGATTGTGGCGCTCACCTGCACGGCGCCAAACACGCATACGACCATCATTGGCACCAAGGCAGAAGCGACTCTCATCGCTGAAGACGACACGTCTCCATTCGTCCCTCCATTCACGCCTGTCGCGACACCACTGGAGGCGGGCTGCACGATGTTGGGGCGTGAGCGGAAGACGGCCTAACGGTGTGCGGGACCGTAGCCCAGCTTCATGGAGACGGTTGCGAATGGTCCTCGCCGATACCCCAGGAGCAACAGTGTCCCTAATTTGCTGGGAAGTGGTGGTGCGGTCCCTACGGCACTGTGTAGGATCCTACGGTCTTGGCGTGCATCCGTGCGTCGCTGCGGTCCGGTCCCAGGTCGACGGGCACGTGCACCTTCCGCCGACCACTGGCGACAACATCGATGCACTGTGGAGACCTCACGCCCCACGTGTTGAGCAATTCGGCGGTACGTCCACCCGGCCTCCCGCATGCCCCCTATACGCCCTCGCTCAAAGTCCGTCAACTGCACATACGGTTCACGTCCACGCTGTCGCGGCATGCTACCAGTGTTAAAGACTGCGATGGAGCTCCATATGCCACGGCAAACTGGCTGACACTGACGGCGGCGGTGCACAAATGCTGCGCAGCTAGCGCCATTCGACGGCCAACACCGCGGTTCCTGGTGTGTCCGCTGTGCCGTGCGTGTGATCATTGCTTGTACAGCCCTCTCGCAGTGTCCGGAGCAAGTATGGTGGGTCTGACACACCGGTGTCAATGTGTTCTTATTTCCATTTCCAGGAGTGTATATAGAGCAGTTCATGACAACTTCCAAAACTCCGCCATCTCTCTCCCCACATCCACCACTGCTGGGGGCTCACCTCCAACTGCGCAACGTTACGCGCTGTTCACAGCCAGCTGCCTAACACTACAATGGCGAGTATTACAACAATGCAAAGCAGCCACAGACTGCACACGGCACAGCCGGTGATTTTCATACTGAGGTGGCGTTACCAATAAAAAAACCTAAACAGCCTACTTACATATTGAGCATATCTAGGATGCCTTTCAACGTGCTGTTCAGAAGAGATCTCTACCCCCTCCTACTCTTCCGGAGTTATGGACAGCCCTGCAGGTTTCACGGTGTCAGTTCCCTCCAGCACTACTTCAGAGATTAGGCGAGTCCACGCCACGCCGTGTTGCGACACTTCTTCGTGCTCGCCGGGACCCTACACGTTATTAGGCAGGTGTACCAGTTTCTTTGGCTCTTCAGTATATAACGCTATAGTAGAGATAGATATCCCTCATAAAATTATTGTCACTGCAAGCGCGTATGCAAGTAACTCAGTAAATTTCGACTGCGTTTACAGGAACGAGCCAAAGTATCCACGCTAGATCCGTAATAAACTAATACCAATCATTTGAGAGGTAGAAAAATCTGTCTGTGTGTCACAGTTACTGTAAAGAGACACGTTCACCGTTCGCGACAGGCACATATATAAGTCGAAATAGCGCCGTGAAGTAACTGAAAATGCAAGTTAAGTTCATGCACGACTTTCGGAAGCAATAGCACAGAAACTCCCAGGACTTAAAACACAAGTTCCCGCCACAGTTTGGGAAGGAGCTTAGGCGTCTAATGGTGGTCGTGTATTTCATGAAGTGCAACACATACACACCAAAGTGTTTTTTTACCAATATAACTACAACACAGATCTCAAAGAGCACATACCCAAAAGACACAAGGAAGACATACACTCCTGGAAATGGAAAAAAGAACACATTGACACCGGTGTGTCAGACCCACCATACTTGCTCCGGACACTGCGAGAGGGCTGTACAAGCAATGATCACACGCACGGCACAGCGGACACACCAGGAACCGCGGTGTTGGCCGTCGAATGGCGCTAGCTGCGCAGCATTTGTGCACCGCCGCCGTCAGTGTCAGCCAGTTTGCCGTGGCATACGGAGCTCCATCGCAGTCTTTAACACTGGTAGCATGCCGCGACAGCGTGGACGTGAACCGTATGTGCAGTTGACGGACTTTGAGCGAGGGCGTATAGTGGGCATGCGGGAGGCCGGGTGGACGTACCACCGAATTGCTCAACACGTGGGGCGTGAGGTCTCCACAGTACATCGATGTTGTCGCCAGTGGTCGGCGGAAGGTGCACGTGCCCGTCGACCTGGCACCGGACCGCAGCGACGCACGGATGCACGCCAAGACCGTAGGATCCTACCCAGTGCCGTAGGGGACCGCACCGCCACTTCCCAGCAAATTAGGGACACTGTTGCTCCTGGGGTATCGGCGAGGACCATTCGCAACCGTCTCCATGAAGCTGGGCTACGGTCCCGCACACCGTTAGGCCGTCTTCCGCTCACGCCCCAACATCGTGCAGCCCGCCTGCAGTGGTGTCGCGACAGGCGTCAATGGAGGGACGAATGGAGGCGTGTCGTCTTCGGCGATGAGAGTCGCTTCTGCCTTGGTGCCAATGATGGTCGTATGCGTGTTTGGCGCCGTGCAGGTGAGCGCCACAATCAGGACTGCATACGACCGAGGCACACAGGGCCAACACCCGGCATCATGGTGTGGGGAGCGATCTCCTACACTGGCCGTACACCACTGGTGATCGTCGAGGGGACACTGAATAGTGCACGGTACATCCAAACCGTCATCGAACCCATCGTTCTACCATTACTAGACCGGCAAGGGAACTTGCTGTTCCAACAGGACAATGCACGTCCGCATGTATCCCGTGCCACCCAACGTGCTCTAGAAGGTGTAAGTCAACTACCCTGGCCAGCAAGATCTCCGGATCTGTCCCCCATTGAGCATGTTTGGGACTGGATGAAGCGTCGTCTCACGCGGTCTGCACGTCCAGCACGAACGCTGGTCCAACTGAGGCGCCAGGTGGAAATGGCATGGCAAGCCGTTCCACAGGACTACATCCAGCATCTCTACGATCGTCTCCATGGGAGAATAGCAGCCTGCATTGCTGCGAAACGTGGATATACACTGTACTAGTGCCGACATTGTGCATGCTCTGTTGCCTGTGTCTATGTGCGTGTGTTTCTGTCAGTGTGATCATGTGATGTATCTGACCCCAGGAATGTGTCAATAAAGTTTCCCCTTCCTGGGACAATGAATTCACGGTGTTCTTATTTCAATTTCCAGGAGTGTATGAAGACAAACAAGAGCAATAATGCCACAGGTCAAAAAACGTGTGTAACTATTAAACAAGACGAATATATGTGACATTTATTCGGTGACGTTAAAGTAAAATTTCAAACACCACAACCTATCATTGCAGACAATAAACGAAGAACATTGCTGAAATAATACATATTGAAAGCAAATTTATTTAAATTTCCTGGAACGGGTATTTCAAGATTATGTAATACGTCATTACTGTTGTCTGCAACAACAATCAGTTCAGTTACTGATAAAGCATACTTATCAAAAATACTGATTGAATAAAGCGTTTACTACAGAAGTACATTCAGAGAGACAATGAACTGTTAGTAAATTTGTGCAGAGGTAAAGATTTCTGACAGTTCGAAATTTAAACTCACTCAGTTGCGCGTGCTGAAGACGTCTTCTGTCATTCTCACCAAATGCGCTTGGCGTCAGACATGTGAGCTGTGGCAGAAAGAGTACCCCCTACCACCAAAAGTAGTTTCTGTATTCGAGTGGTTTGCTTGCATGCAGCCACTGTACAGACTCTTCACAGTGTCAAATAGCGTTACGCAATGTCTATGGGAAAAACACTGTTATTCAAATTGCCCGAGCCTCTTTCAAGTGATTGTGAAAAATGTTTTTATTGAGGTAAAATATTGTATGATAATATGTATGAAAAGAGAAACTTAGTACGTTTGTTTTGTTACAGTGCTCCCCGGCAACATGGTTGCCTGACATTTCACGCTACAGAATTTTGCAAGATAGAGTCCGCGACCCAGTGCGTAGGAAATTCAGGACAAATGTTATCAAATTTCCACCTACCAGACAATCTGTTTACGAGTGGATACAGAAATTTAAGGAAACGGGATGACTTTGTAAAGGCAAATGCAGTGGGCGGCCCTCAGCATCTCAAGAACGGATTGAAGCGTTCACAAGCCCACACAAAGAGAGGTCTCGTGGCAGTCCCAAGCTGAGAATTCCACAACCAGCTCTTTGGAGCGTGCTGAGAAAATGCCTGAAAATGAAAGCATATCGGATTCATTTCCTCCAAGTCTTTTAACAAGGCGAAAAACATTTGCAGAAACAGTTTCGCATCGATAAGTAGCGCTTAATGGAAGAGGGCGATTTCAGCTGCAGACTGATTTTCAGCTACGGGTCTACGTTCCACCTGAACGGCGCAGTAAACGGGCAACACGCCAGATGGCATATGGGGAGTGGAGAATTCCAACAACGCTGTCGAACACATACGTGCATCGCCAAAGGTTAATTTATGTGTTTTGCGATTTGTCGAGGTAAAATTTTTAAGGACCCTTCATTTTTGTAGAGCCGCCGATCAAAGGGCATTCTTACGTGGCAGTGTTTAGCTATGGCTTACGCCGCCGTTGCAGTAGGGCAGTGATAATTTCGTTTTTCAACAGGATGGTGCTCCACCATACTTCCACAACGGCGTTCGAGAGTTCTTGGACACTGAGCAACCAGACGGTGGATGGGTCGGGCATCTGCCGGCAGTAAGCACTTGCTGGCTTCCACGTTCACGGGATCTGACACACTGTGAATTTTTACCTGTGGGGTAAATCAAAGGCACTGTTTTCGCACCTGAACTTCACCATAACATCGGCGACTTACGAGGATGCATCAGGGCAGCTGCGACTGAAATCGATCGGACGCCTTGGGGGCTAGTGTGGGCCAAATCAGACTGTAGACTGAAAGTCTACACTGTGACTATTAGCCCGCATGTTGAACAGTTTCGAACATGACGCTCAAAATTTCTTGAGATGCTGTTTCCATACAAATAATCATCTCTTAACTTACCTCATTTCAAAGATTTTCTACAATCACTTCAATGTGTCTAGATCATTCTGGATAACTCTATAGATAGCAACAGGGATTAGCAAAAGTATATATATGTATAATACAGGGTCGTCCATTGATCGTGACCGGGCCAAATACCTCACGAAATAAGCGTCAAACGAAAAAACTACAAAGAACGAAACTTGTCTAGCTTGAAAGGGGAAACCAGATGGCGCTATGGTTGGCCCGATAGATGGGGGTGCCATAGGTCAAACGGGTGTCAACTGCGTTTTTTTAAATAGGAACAATTTTTATTACATATTCGTGTAGTACGTAAAGAATGTTTTAGATGGACCACTTTTTTCGCTTTGTGATAGATGGCGCTGTAATAGCCACAGACATATGGCTCACAATTTTAGAGGAACAGTTGGTAACAGGTAGGTTTTTTAAATTAAAATACAGAACGTAGGTAGGTTTGTACATTTTATTTCGGTTGTTCCAATGTGATACATGTACCTTTGTGAACTTTTCATTTCTGAGAACGCATGCTGTTACAGCATGATTACCTGTAAATACCACATTAATGCAATAAATGCTCAAAATGATGTCCGTGAACCTCAGTGCATTTGGCAATACGTGTAACGACATTCCTCTCAACAGCGAGTAGTTCGCCTTCCGTAATGTTCGCACATGCATTGACAATGCACTGACGCGTGTTATCAGGCGTTGTCTGTGGATCACGATAGCAAATATCCTTCAATTTTCCCCACAGAAATAAATCCGGGGACGTCAGATCCGGTGAATGTGCGGGCCATGGTATGGTGCTTCGACGACCAATCCACCTGTCATGAAATATGCTATTCAATACCGCTTCAACCGGACGCGAGCTATGTGCCGCACATCCATCATGTTGGAAGTACATCGCCATTCTGTCATGCAATGAAACATCTTGTAGTAACATCGGTAGAACATTACGTAGGAATTCAGCATAGATTGCACCATTTAGATTGCCATCGATAAAATGGGGGCCAATTATCCTTCCTCCCATAATGCCGCGCCATACATTAACCCACCAAGGTCGCTGATGTTCCACTTGTCGCAGCCATCGTGGATTTTCCGCTGCCCATTAGTGCATATTATGCCGGTTTACGTTACCGCTGGTGGTGAATGACGCTTCGTCGCTAAATAGAACGCGTGCAAAAAATCTGTCATCGTTACGTAACTTCTCTTGTGCCCAGTGGCAGAACTGTACAAGACGTTCAAAGTCGTCGCCATGCAATTCCTGGTGCATAAAAATATGGTACGAGTGCAGTCGATGTTGATGTAGCATTCTCAACACCGACGGTTCTGAGATTCCCGATTCTCGAGCGATTTGTCTGCTACTGACGTGCGGATTAGCCGCGACAGCAGCTAAAACACCTAGTTGGGCATCATCATTTGTTTCAGGTCGTGGTTGACGTTTCACATGTGGCTGAACACTTCCTGTTTCCTCAAATAACGTAACTATCCGGCGAAAGGTGCGGACACTTGGATGATGTCGTCCAGGATACCGAGCAGCATACATAGCGCACGCCCGTTGGCCATTTTGATCACCATAGCCATACATCAACACGATATCGATGTTTTCCGCAATTGGTATACGGTCTATTTTAAAACTGGTAATGTATCAAGAAGCAAGTACCGTCCACACTGGCGGAATGTTACGTGATACCATCTATTACAAAGCGAAAAAAGTGGTCCTACTGAAAAATTCGTATTTGTTTACGTACTACTCGAATATGTAATAGAAAATGGGGGTTCCTTTTTTTTTAAAAAAACGCAGTCGATATCCGTTTGACCTATTGCAGCGCCATCCAGCCGGCCACCCATAGTGCCATCTGGTTTCCCCCTACAAGCTAGACGAGTTTCGTTCTTTGTAGTGCTTTCGTTTGATGATTATTTCGTGCGATATTTGGCCCGGTCACTATCAATGGACCACCCTGTATATATAAAGTCGAGACGGCCAATGATCTCTTCAGTGCAGATGCACACCAGGCTTGAACTCTTACGGGAATCGGCGAAATGCCGCGACTGATGAGGATAGTGGGTGAGGGGCACTGCGTTCGTAGTGTGAGGTATAAGTAATCCGTGCAGTTGCGATGACCACTATGTCTGCATGGCGCAGTGGTCAGCATATCTCCCTAATAAGCAGACGGCCTTGGTCCGAATCCCCGTTCGCAGCAAAAGTCTGTCATTCCTTTTGTGTCTTAATTCACAATGATGTACTGAAAGAAGTTTTCCAATACTTGTCTCGAATACGATGATTGCGTATGGCGACAGTTTTAACACTGGTATTTCTAGGCCCAGTGAACGACGACTGACGTCACTTGTAGAATGTCCAGTTTGGGTCTTCTTGGCGGAGACTGTGTTGAGGTATTGTCTAACTAACTACAGAGTGGAGATGTGTGTCTTCTTACGAGTATCCATGTATGACGGACGGATGTCAACTTGCAAACTATTTGTGTGACATCTAGTCCTCGGATTCTCCTCCTCGTTCACTGTGCTCAGTACCTTGCACAGATCAAAGCTACTCCCAACTTCAGCTGCTGTTTGATGGTGACGACAAGCGTACTGTGCCCAGCAGTACTCAAATACAGCCACTACATTCTTCGTGATCTAATTATAATTTACGTCTGTATACTTACTCCGCAAGCCACAGTATGGTGAGTAGCGGTTGGTACCTTCTATGACTACTATTCATTTCCTTTTTTTTCCACTCAAATGGTTCAAACGGCTCTGAGCACTATGGGACTTAACATCTGAGGTGATCAGTCCCCTAGAACTTAGAACTACTTAAACCTAACTAACCTAAGGACATCACACACATCCATACCGAGGCAGGATTCGAACCTGCGACCGTAGCGGTCGCGCGGTTCCAGACTGAAGCGCCTAGAACCGCTCGGCCACACCGGCCGGCTTTTCCACTCACAGACCCTGTCTGTATACCTCTGTACGATCCCTGAGTACTCATATCTTTGTGGTCCTTGCGTAAAATATTCGTTGGTGGCAGGAGAATCGTTCTGCAGTCAACTTCAAGTGCCGCGTCTCTAAATTTTCTCAATACTGTTCCTCGGAAAGAATGTCGCCTTCCCTCCAGAGATTACCATTTGAGTTCCTGAAGCATCTCTGAAACTTGCGTGTTGAACGAACCTACTAGTAGCAAACTAGCAGGCTGCCTTTGAACTGCTTCGATATCTTCCATTAATCTGATATGGTGGGGATACCAAACAGACGAGCATTACTGAAGAATGACTCCACTAGTTTTCTATAAGCGGTCTCATTTACAGATGAACCACACATTCCTAAAACTTTTCCAACACACTGAAATCAACCATTCACCTTCCCTACAACAATCCTTACATGCTCGTTCCATTTCATATCGTTTTGCACATTACTCCCAGATATTTGAACGACGTGGGTGTGTCAGGCAGCACATTACTAATACTGAATTCGAACATTACGTGTTTGTTTTCGCTGCTCATCCGCATTAACTTTCATTTTCTTACATTTAGAGCTAGCTGCCTTTCGACATACCAACCACACATTTTGTCTAGGTCATCTTCTGTCCTCCTACAGTCACTCAATTTCGATATCTTCCTGTACACCACAGCATCATCAGCGAACAGCCACATATTTCCGCTCACCGTCTCTATCAGATCATTTATGCATATACAAAATAAGAGAGGTGCTATTACACTTCCATGAAGCGCTTCTGTCGATGCCCTTGTCTCTGGTGAGCACTCGCTGTCGAGGACAACGTACCGGATTAAGCCACTCACATATCTGGGAAACTTCTCCGTATGCTGGCATCTTCGTTAACAGTCTGAAGTGGGGCACCGTGTCAAATGTTTTTCGGAAAGTTAGGGGCATGGAATCGGTCTGTTGCCCTTCACCTAGGGTTATCAGGATATCACGCGAGAAAAGGGCGAGCTGAGTGTCGCACTAGTGGTGCTTTCTAAATCCACGCTGATTTGTGTTCAAAAGTTTTTCCGTCTCGCGGAAAGTTATACATTCCATCTGAGAATATGTTCAAGGGTTCTGCAGCAAGCCAATGTTAAAAATATTGGTCTGTAATTTTGAGAGTCGTTTCTTTTACCCTTCTCATACAAAAGAGACACGTGCGTTTTTTCCAGTCGCTTGGGATGTTGCGCTAGGCCAGAGATTCGCGATAAATGCAAGTTAAGTGAGGGAGCACTCGGTAGCGTACTCTTTGAAAAACCGAACTGGGATTCTATGCCGACCTGGCGATTCTTTCAGTTGCTTCTCTACGCCAGGTATGCTTGTTACTCGTACGTCGTCCATAAGGGAGTCCGTTAGATGGTCGAACGAAGGTACTTTCGTACGATCCTCCTGAATGAACGAATTCTTAAACGCGAAATTTGAAACTCCAGCTTTCCTTTTGCTACCTTCCTCTGCCACACCAGACTCGTCAACGAGTGACGGGATAGAAGCCTTCGACCCACTTAGCGATTTTACATAGCACCAGAATTTTCTCCTGTCTCGGCAAGATCTTTTGCTAAGGCATGACGGTGGTAGTTATTATATGCTTCGCACATCGATATTTTTACTGACGTACGAATGTCTATTAACTTTGACTTGTCGTCATTTGATCATTCTAGAATGCAAAAGTCATCGCTTCCTCAGCATCTTCCGAATTTTATTATTAAACTACGGTTGGTCTTTTCTGTCCTTAATCCACTTACTAGGCACGTACATCGCAAAACGAATTACAATCCGTTTATCCTTTGTCTATAATTTGTCTACGTTTATGAAACTGGAACTAAATGATGTCCATTTACTAAGTGGGATGCTGACAACTGCTTATCTGCTCTTTCAAACAGAAATACTCTCTTTGCCCGCTTGACTGATTTATTAACTTAAGTAACAATCACGCTAAGACGACACTATGACCACCGATTCGTGTCTCTATACTGACGCCGTCGATAACGTCAGGCCTGTTTGTAGCTACAAGTTTCAAAATATTTCCATTGTGTATGGGTTGTCTGAGCTATCTAATCCCTTCTGGAAGCAATCCTCCAGGCTGTGGTTAGACCGAGTCTTTGCAGTATTCTTTCTTTTAGGAGCGCTAATCCCGCAAGCTGTGCAGGACAATTTCAGTGAAATTTGAAAAAATGAGATGAGATATTGGAGGAAACAAAGCTATAAGGCCGAGTCGTGAGTGCTGCTTGGATAGATCAGTCGGTAGAGCACCTTCCCCGCGAAAGGAAAAGATCCCTGGAAGTTTCAGTCAATATTCATTTCATTTGGGAGACAAGTGTGTTTGTCATTGTCTGCCGTGTGGCGTCATCTGGAAGAAGGGGTGCTGCTGACTCCACGGAACCCCAATCATCTCTCAGCAGAGTTGGGAGGAAGAGAGATGGTTTTACTTTTTGTGACAACAGTTTGTGAGTCTACCGCTGCACCGACTACCTTTAGCAGTAGCCCTAGGCTGCCAGCATAGCACAGCAGTCCGTCGCTGGCGCCACGGGCATTTCACAAGACGCGCCTTCAAGACCTTCTTCCCTTCCTACGTGCCTGTTGTGCAGAGCAGCAGCCCCACGGCGTGACAGGCGCTGCACCGCCTGCGTAGAACTGGTGGGCTGACGCGCGAGGCGCCAGTAGGAAGGGAAACAAGGATCCGAGGCACGTGTTGGGTGCGCCTCATAGCTCTACAGACGTTATACACTAAAGCGCCAAAGAAACTGGTACATGCGTATTCAAATACAGAGATTTGCAAGTAGGCAGAACACGGCGCTGCGGTGGGCAACACCTATATTAGACAAAAAGTGTCTGGCGCAGTTGTTAGATTAATTACTGCTACTACAATGGAAGTTAGCACGATTTAAGTGAATTTGAACGTGGTGTTACAGTCGGCGTGCGAGCGATGGGACACAGCATCTCCGAGGCAGCGTTGAAATGGGGATTTTCCCGTACGGCCATGTCACGAGTGTATCGTGAATATTAGGAATCCGGTAAAACATCAAATCGCCGACATCACTGCGACCGGGGAAAAGGTCCTGCAAGAACGGGACCAACGACAACTGAAGAGAATCGTTCAACGTGACAGAATTAGGACCCTTCTGCAAATTGATGCAGATTTCAACCCGGGGCCATCAACAACCGTCAGTGTGCAAACCATTCAACGAAAGGTCATCGATATGGGCTTTCGGAGCCGAAGGCCCACTCGTGTACCCATGATGACTGCGCGACACAAAGTTTTATGCCTCGTCTGGACCCGTTAACACCGACATTGGGCTGTTGATGACTGGAAACATGTTGCCTGGTCGAACGAATCTCGTTTCAAATTGACTCGAGCGGATGGACGTGTGCGGGTATGGAGACAACCTCATGAATCCATGGACCCAGCATGTAAACAGGGGACTGTTCAAGGTGGCGGAGGCTCTGTAATGGTGTGGGGCGTGTGCAATTGAAGTGATAAGGGATCACTGATACATCTAGATACGACTCTGACAGCTGACATGTATGTGAGCATCCTGTCTGATCACCTGCATTCGTGTCCATTGTGCATTCCGACAGACTTGAGAAATTGGCTCCAGGAACACTCTTCTGAGTTTAAACACTTCCGCTGGCCGCCAAATTCCCCAGAAATGAATGTGTCCCGACCGGTACTCGAACCCGGGATCTCCTGCTTACATGGCAGACGCTCTATCCATCTGAGCCACCGAGGGCACAGAGAATAGAGAGCCTGCAGGGACTTATCCCTTGCATGCTCCCCGTGAGACCCACATTCCCAACATGCACTACATTCGTAGTGCGCCTAATACATGTTTGCCCATCACACTCATTACACGTGGCAGATGTAATCTACCAAGTCCCGTACGAGTTGGGGCATAGCGTGTGCGTTCGCACAAGAAGTTCAATGGCCGGGTAGCCATATTTTAACTATATATGAAGGTAGTATCTACGGGGAACGTGCAAGGGATAGGTCCCTGCAGGGACACTATTCTCTGTGCCCTCGGTGGCTCAGATGGCGCCGGCACAGTAGCTCAGCGTGTTCGGTCAGAGGGTTTAGCTACCCTCTGTAATAAAAAACTGAGTCAACGGATCAACGAACAATCTGAACGAGTGTCATCGGACGTCCGCCACGAACAAATTCAACGAACAATACAGAACAAAATGAGATTAAAAAATAAAAAAATAAAAAAAGATGGATAGAGCGTCTGCCATGTAAGCAGGAGATCCCGGGTTCGAGTCCCGGTTGGGGCACACATTTTCACATGTCCCCAGTGATGTATATCAACGCCTGTTTGCAGCTAGGGTGTCGATTTAATTATCATCAATGGTATCTGTTCTTTCGGGAACAGATACTATCTTCATATATATTATTGAGCATACCTGGTACGCCTTTCAACGTGCTGTCCGGAAGAGATCTTCACCCTCTCGTACTCTTACGGATTTATGGACAGCGCTGTAGAATTCATGGCGTCAATTCCCTCCAGCACTATTTCAGACATTAGTCGAGTCCGTGCCACGTCGTGACATTCACAATAGTACATGTATAATAGTTTCCTGGTGCAGGTGAAATCGGCCCATCGATAGAGAAAAAGAAATCACACTCTGAGACGACTGCATGGAAATACCTGTACATTCCACTGTACATAACCAGCTATCGTCGCCAGTATTTGGCAATATGCTGCGTTACACTTGCTCGCAAACCGTGTGATGAGAGAGAACCTATTGTGAGTGTGAGTCAAATTTGTTTTTGTGCAGCAACTTTAAAAACTACGATAAAATTGTAAAAAATATACAGCGTTTATAGCTTGGGTGAGATGCCGAGACACTTACTGCTTCCTCTGTTTTATGATGAGTATCAAACTAGCACGTGTAAATCATTAACTGCAAAGTAACAAAAATATCCTGTTCTGTACAGGAAGTTCTCCTGAAGAACTTACACTCTGTTTCTGGAAATTTATTTACAATCGAAACTTTTTCTTTGCCTTTTCTTTTCATGCCTTTCATGAAAACACTAATAAATAAAATATATTCAACACTACTTTGGCTTATTTGCACTGTAAGCAACGTATAAAGTTAACAAGTCCGCATGGGAATTCGATCCCACGACCGTCTGATTACCATTCTTTACTCTATCAGCTGCTCCAATCGCTGTCCGATAACTCCGCTAACGTGGGAGAGCGATATGCGCATGCGCAGATGTCGATAGTATTGCGTAACGAATTATGAAAAGGGCAGTGCATTGGCTGAGCTGTCATTTGTACTCAGCTGATTCGTACAGAAAGTTTTCAGAAGTGATTATGGCCGCAAGATGGGAATTAGCATACTTTAAAGGCTGAACGGTAGTTGGAGCTAGCCGCATGGAGCATTCCGTTTCGGAAATCGAGAGGATACCACATTTCCGGCTTTACCTCCCACCACGGACAACGCAGCACCCGATGGCCTTCACTTAACGACCGAGAGCAGTGGCGTTTCCGTAGAGTTGTCAGTGCTAACAGACAAGCAAGGCTGCGTGAACTAACAGCAGAAAGCAATGTAGGACGTGTGACGAAATTTGTCGTTAATGGGCTATGGCAGCAGACGACCGACGCGTCTTTGCTAACAGCACGACATCGCCTGCAGCGCCTCTTCTGCGCTCGTAACCACATCGATTAAACCCTAAACGACCGGAAAACCGTGGCCCGATCAGGTGAGTCTCGATTTCATTTGGTAAGAGCTGATGGTATGGTTCGAGTATGCCACACACCCCACGAAGCCGTGGGCCCAGGTAGTCAACATGGCACTGTGCAAGCTGGTGGTGTCTCTATCTGAGTTTACATAGAATGGACTGGATCCTCTGGTCCAACTGAACCGATCGTTGACTGCAAATGGTTATGATCGGCTACTTCGAGACCATTTGCAGCCACTCATGGACTTCGTATCCTCAACAATGATGTCATGCCACCGAGCCACAATTGTTCGCGAATAGTTTGAAGAACATTCTGAACAGTTGGAGCGAACGATTCGGCGACCCAGATCACCCGACATGAATCCCATCGAACATTTATGGGAGACTATTGAGAGGTCACTTCGTGCACAAAATCCTGCAACTGCAACACTTTCCCAATTATGGGCGGTTATAGATCCAACGTGGCCCAGTATTTTTGCAGGGCGGTTCCAAGGACTCCTTGAGTCCACGCCACGTCGAACTGCTGTACCACGGCGGACAAAAGGAGGTCCGGCGCGATATTAGGGGGTACCCCGTGACTTTTGTTACCTCAGTGTAAGTGGTTCACGGCAAAAACGCCGTTTGCTCCTAAACCTTTGGCCATCTTGAACTCCCATTTCTGCCACAGTCATTGCTGGCCAGGTCCTGCATACGTCGTAATTTTGGATGAAGTTGTGATTATGTGTAAACATGGACCACTTTTTGGTACAGAATATAAACAAATGGCTGCATACACAAGTCCCGTGACAATTTCAGTTCGGTGTTGGCAACACGCGCCGTACGCTGTGCTTGTTCCACACACGCTCCTGCTCTGTGGGAGAACGCGAGGCTAGTCTCGTGGGATCCGTGAAGCTCTGCAGATCAGATCCACAGCTGGACTGGTAGCTGGCGCGTTTCTGACTCTGCAGCTCCCCCAGGCCCTTCTAACGATTTAGGCTCCCTGTCTTTTCGAAACCTTCCAGTACAGGTGAGTCACTAGGAGCGTAGGTCAGGAAAGCCACTGCCTTCCGTGCTGCGAGTTGCGCCTTCTCTCCTTGCTGTTGTCGACAGCATTCACATCCCGAGCAGCCATTTTAAAAGGGCTGGCCACAACGTACAGAGGAGATGGGATTAGCAAGGCGCTGCCATTTAAAATTAACTTCCTATCCAGTCGCGACCGTCGAAGGTATCGCCTTTGAAACTACATGCTACGGTCCCTGATTAACACGGAGAATGAGAAAGGTGGATGGAGGGCTGAACTCGAATTAAAGTCACCAACTTAAAGATTAAGAAAGAGATATATTTTAATGGTAGCAAGTCACAGACATTAAGCGAGAGGAGCCTTCGGTTACTTTTCAGCCGTGCTAAGAGACACGGGATATATTGATGGAGACATTAACCAATGATATAACCAGATGCGTACCCGTGGTCTAGGGGTAGCGTCTTTGATTCATAATCAAAAAAACGTCTTCGGTCCCGGGTTCGATCCCCGCCACTGCCTAAATTTTGATAAATAATCAGCATTGGCGGCCGAAGACTTCCGGCATAAGAAGTCAGCCACATTCTGCCAACGGCCTTGTCAAAGAGGGCGGAGGAGCGGATAGAGGTTCAGGGCACTCTCTTGTCCTAGGGGTGGGAAATTGCCCCTAAAGGCGGAAGAATCAGCAATGATCAACGACATGAGGATGCAGAAGGCAATGGAAACCACTGCATTAAAGACACGTAACGTGTATCCACAGGACATGTGGCCTGTAATTGAAGAAGTGTCATGATGATCTCTCCATTGGCAAAAGATTCCGGAATAGTCCCCCATTCGGATCTCCGGGAGGGGACTGCCAAGGGGGAGGTTACCATGAGAAAAAGATTGAATAATCATCGAAAGGATAACGTTCTACGAGTCGGGGCGTGGAATGTCAGAAGCTTGAACGTGGTAGGGAAACTAGAAAATCTGAAAAGGGAAATGCAAAGGTTCAATCTAGATATAGTAGGGGTCAGTGAAGTGAAGTGGAAGGAAGACAAGGATTTCTGGTCAGATGAGTATCGGATAATATCAACAGCAGCAGAAAATGGTATAACAGGTGTAGGATTCGTTATGAATAGGAAGGTAGGGCAGAGGGTGTGTTACTGTGAACAGTTCAGTGACTGGGTTGTTCTAATCAGAATCGACAGCAGACCAACATCGACAACGATAGTTCAAGTATACATGCCGACGTCGCAAGCTGAAGATGAACAGATAGAGAAAGTGTATGAGGATATTGAAAGGGTAATGCAGTATGTAAAGGGGGACGAAAATGTAATAGTCATGGGCGACTGGAAAGCAGTTGTAGGGGAAGGAGTAGAAGAATAGGTTACAGGAGAATATGGGCTTGGGACAAGGAATGAAAGATGAGAAAGACTAATTGAGTTCTGTAACAAGTTTCAGCTAGTAATAGCGAATACCCTGTTCAAGAATCACAAGAGGGGGAGGTATACTTGAAAAAGGCCGGGAGATACGGGAAGATTTCAATTAGATTACACCATGGTCAGACAGAGATTCCGAAATGAGATACTGGATTGTAAGGCGTACCCAGGAGCAGATATAGACTCATATCACAATATAGTAGTGATGAAGAGTAGGCTGAAGTTCAAGACATTAGTCAGGAAGAATCAATACGCAAGGAAGTGGGATACTGAAGTAATAAGGAATGACGAGATACGTTTGAAGTTCTCTAACGCTATAGATACAGCAATAAGGAATAGCGCAGTAGGCAGTACAGTTGAAGAGGAATGGACATCTCTAAAAAGGGCCATCACAGAAGTTGGGAAGGAAAACGTAGGTACAAAGAAGATAGCTGCGAAGAAACCATGGGTAACAGAAGAAATACTTCAGTTGATTGATGAAAGGAGGAAGTACAAACATATTCCGGGAAAATCAGGAATACAGGAATACAAGTCGCTGAGGAATGAAATAAATAGGAAGTGCAGGGAAGCTAAGACGAAATGGCTGCAAGAAAAATGTGAAGACATCGAAAAAGATATGATTGTCGGAAGGACAGACTCAGCATACAGGAAAGTCAAAACAACCTTTGGTGACATTAAAAGCAACGGTGGTAACATTAAGAGTGCAACGGGAATTCCACTGTTAAATGCAGAGGAGAGAGCAGATAGGTGGAAAGAATACATTGAAAGCCTCTATGAGAGTGAAGACTTGTCTGATGTGATAGAAGAAGAAACAGGAGTCGATTTAGAAGAGATAGGGGATCCAGTATTAGAATCGGAATTTGAAAGTGCTTTGGAGGACTTACGGTCAAATAAGGCAGAAGGGATAGATAACATTCCATCAGAATTTCTAAAATCATTGGGGGAAGTGGCAACAAAACGACTATTCACGTTGGTGTGTAGAATATATGAGTCTGGCGATATACCATCTGACTTTCGGAAAAGCATCATCCACACAATTCCAAAGACGGCAAGAGCTGACAAGTGCGAGAATTATCGCACAATCAGCTTAACAGCTCATGCATCGAAGCTGCTTACAAGAATAATATACAGAAGAAAGGAAAAGAAAATTGAGAATGCGCTAGGTGACGATCAGTTTGGCTTTAGGAAAAGTAAAGGGACGAGAGAGGCAATTCTGACGTTACGGCTAATAATGGAAGCAAGGCTAAAGAAAAATCAAGACACTTTCATAGGATTTGTCGACCTGGAAAAAGCGTTCGACAATATAAAATAGTGCAAGCTGTTCGAGATTCTGAAAAAAGTAGGGGTAAGCTATAGGGAGAGACGGGTCATATACAATATGTACAACAACCAAGAGGGAATAATAAGAGTGGACGATCAAGAACGAAGTGCTCGTATTAAGAAGGGTGTAAGACAAGGCTGTAGCCTTTCGCCCCTACTCTTCAATCTGTACATCGAGGAAGCAATGATGGAAATAAAAGAAAGGTTCAGGAGTGGAATTAAAATACAAGGTGAAAGGATATCAATGATACGATTCGCTGATGACATTGCTATCCTGAGTGAAAGTGAAGAAGAATTAAATGATCTGCTGAACGGAATGAACAGTCTAATGAGTACACAGTATGGTTTGAGAGTAAATCGGAGAAAGACGAAGGTAATGAGAAGTAGTAAAAATGAGAACAGCGAGAAACTTAACATCAGGATTGATGGTCACGAAGTCAATGAAGTTAAGGAATTCTGCTACCTAGGCAGTAAAATAACCAATGACGGACGGAGCAAGGAGGACATCAAAAGCAGACTCGCTATGGCAAAAAAGGCATTTCTGGCCAAGAGAAGTCTAATAATATCAAATACCGGCCTTAATTTGAGGAAGAAATTTCTGAGGATGTACGTCTGGAGTACAGCATTGTATGTTAGTGAAACATGGACTGTGGGAAAACCGGAACAGAAGAGAATCGAAGCATTTGAGATGTGGTGCTATAGACGAATGTTGAAAATTAGGTGGACTGATAAGGTAAGGAATGAGGAGGTTCTACGCAGAATCGGAGAGGAAAGGAATATGTGGAAAACACTGATAAGGAGAAGGGACAGGATGATAGGACATCTGTTAAGACATGAGGGAATGACTTCCATGGTACTAGAGGGAGCTGTAGAGGGTAAAAACTGTAGAGGAAGACAGAGGCTGGAATACGTCAAGCAAATAATTGAGGACGTAGGTTGCAAGTGCTACTCTGAGATGAAGAGGTTAGCACAGGAAAAGAATTCGTGGCGGGCCGCATCAAACCAGTCAGTAGACTGATGACCAAAAAAAATAGCCAGAGACAAAGTTACTTAAAACCACTGCATGTGAAGGTACGCGCCAGTGCGCCATACCGGTACATCTGACGGAAAAAACGTTAAAATAACGTCGTACGACGTCTAAATTAAAAAAAAAAAAACACTTCCCAGAAGGTAACAGAAGGTGGGTGAAGGTATCATGTTACGCCATATGGAAACTGCTTAACTCACGAGTTACTGACCAACATGACAAAGGGGATGTTTGCGGTGATGTCCAGGCGCATGGCTGGCTTTCGGCCGCAGCGCGACTAAATCGCTCTTGCCGGGTCGAAACGGTATGTGAGCGCCATTACGACATTCTGCTCACAGTGTGATACCTCCCGATATCCTGTCGCACGTCTTTTACCCGACGTAGTTCAGCAACTCGGACATGGACTCACCAAATCGTGGGATATTCCCTGGAGAAATATTGAGCCATGTTGCCTCTATAGCGTTCGTAATTGCGAACGTGTTGCCGGCGCAGAATTTATGGACTAACTGACCTCTCATTTATGTCCCGTAAATGTTAGATGGGTGGCCAAATCATTCTCTCGAATTCTCCGGCATATTCCTTCAACCAATCGCGAACAATTGTGGCCTAGTGATATGAAATCGTCATTTGGGAATATGAAGTCCATGTATGGCTACAAATGGTCTCCACGTAGACGAACGTAACCATTTCCACTCCATGATCGGTTGACCTGGACCAAAAGACACAGTCCATCACACCGTTATCCAGCGACCATCAGCTTGCACAGTGCCTTGTTGACAACGTTGGCCCATGGCTTCTCGGGTGTGCGACGCACACAAACCCCAACGTCAGCTCTTACCAACTGAAATCGGAACTCATCTGACCAGACCATGGTCTTAAGTCGTCTAGGGTCCAACCGATATGGTGAGGAGCCCCAACAATGTCACGAGGTGACATTGTTGGGGACACCCAACAATGTCACGAGGTGACATTGTTGGGGACATGAAGTCCATGAGTGGCTGCAAATGGTCTCCAAGTAGCCGAACATAACCATTTGCAGTCAATGATCGGTTCAGTTGGAGCAGAGGATCCAGTCCATTCTATGTAAACTCAGCCGACGTCATTATAGAGACACCACCAGCTTGCACAGTGTTTTGTTGACTACCTGGGCCCACGGCTTCGTGGGGTGTGTGACATACTCGAACCACACCATCAGATCTTACCAACTGAAATCGGGACTCACCTGATCGGGCCACGGTTTTCCGGTCGTTTAGGGTTTAATCGATGTGGTTACGAGCGCAGAAGAGGCGCTGCAGGCGATGTCGTGCTGTTAGCAAAGACAGTCGCATCGGTCATCTGCTGCCATAGCCCATTAACGCCTGACTTCGTCGCGGTGTCTTAACGGATACGTTCGTCGCACCTCCTGTATTGATTTCTGCAGTTATTTCACACAGTGTTTCTTGTCTGTTAGCACTGACAACTCTACGCAAACGCCGATGCTCTCAGTCGTTAAGTGAAGGCTGTCGGCCACTGCGTTCTCCGTGGTGAGAGGTAACGCCTGAAATTTGGTATTCTCGGTACACTCTTGACACTGTGGATGTCAGAATATTGAATTCCCTAACGTATTCCGAAATGTAATGTCCAATGGGTCTAGCTCCAACTACCACTTCGCGTACAAAGTCTCTTATTGCCGTCGTGCGGCCATAATGACGTCGGAAATCTTTTCGCATGAATCACCTGAGTACTAGAGTACTAATGACAGCTCCGTCAATGCTCTGCCACTTTATGCCTTTTGTAAGCGATGGTACTGCCATTTGGATTCGCTGTCGCATCACTTTTGTTATCTCCGTGTAAACGGGTAAACAGTGACATGCCGCAAGTCTGCAAATGCCTGGAGCCAAGTGAGATGGCGTCGTCGTCTTGACGGCGTTGGCGGATCCGGATCGACACCGAACAGACTGGGCTGGGACGGCTGAGCTCCAAGCTCCTACTGCCTCCGAGTCACTGCTCTTTGGACAGATTCCTGCCACAAAAAATAGGGAGGGAAGGAGTGCAGACTAAAGACTATCTGCGGTGACAAGCGAACTGACCGCGTATTTTGCGGACAGATGTTACACTTTCTACCTCAGTTTCAGCCATCGAAAATCGGCCCTCTCTGTGTTCCTACGACTCCACGACGAAGAAGAAGAAAGCGTTAAACTCTTGGACAGTTTTTAAATGGTTAGGGCCATTTACAGTACATTATTAACTTGCAACAAAGACGCAATTCTGTTTCGGATTTCCCTGACTAAATATTTCAGGAAGCAGTTGAATATGGGTCGCTTTATGTTGGAATTTTTATTAAGCGATTAAATTTCATTTGAAATTTAATAAACCTCCGAAAGAAATTGACGACTCAAATGTGAATTCATCGTCTGTTGCTCATTAGGAAAACGTCCAGAATAATTAGACAGATTAGTTACTGATTGCAAAGCATCCATCTCTCTGTCTGAGGCCTTGAGGGGCTGACAGGCGCGCGTCCCAACGTCTGTGTGCAGGGCCGTTCCGTTACAAAGTCTCTGGACGGATGTGGTCAGGATCCAGACGTTCTAGCGTAGTGCGTTTTAATGGTCTTTTGAGCAACTCCCCACTTAACTCCTCAGTCTGTTAATGGTTCTCCAGGCAGCGCAGTTATACTGGTGTCCCTACAATCCACTCATTCATATCGCTGCAAATTACCTTCCACGAATCCACACGAACTTTCATTACTGATTGTTTCAGATCATGGACATTCAACGGAAAGCTCGCCCCTGATCTCAGTCGTGGGCTGCGATAAGTGCACCCACAAAACGAATACTTGCTGTCTTCTGGGAACTTCATGAAAGGAGTAGAGCAAACAGAGCACCACCCGACGTTGCATTGTTGCCAAATTTATTCAAGATGGTGGATTCAAGATGGCGGTGATACAAATGGCAACATCACAATGACGTCATGCTGGGAAATTCAAATTGTGGTGAGAAGATAGGACAATTTCGCTACATCCACTTACCTAACAACCTCCCCTCCCCCCTCCCCCCACCCCCGGAAAATGGCAGGAAGTTCAGATTCCATCAGGATAATGCAACACACCCTGAATAATTCCACTAACCTAAGAAAATGTCTGGAAAATAGGTCATTTGCGCTACCTTCACTAACCTAAGTCACCCATCACCTCTTCCTAGGAATTTGCGGGGAAAAGACTCAGCCTGTACTGGATATGACGGACATAAGTCTTTATTTAAACAGTCATTATTCCACCATAGGGCGCCGTCATCCTTCCTGTGACGTAATCCAAGATGGCGGTCTGGACGAGAAAAATGGCGGGAAAAGGACTCTGCCTACACTGGTCTGCTGGGGAGAGAAAGGAGTGCACTTTATTTATTTTGGAACAATTTATTTAGGGACAGATTTCACGTAATTCATTCATTACACTGATACAAAACCCTCGTTCTGACATGCTTGGGGTCACAATACACAGTTCACAGACCTGCGAACTACTTGTAAATCACCGAAATAATGCAGTACACTGATGTGCAGAGATGCAAACAACTCCTAAATTGTCAAAATAATGCTCTGCAAACACACTTGCTAATCGTCAACTGTCGAAATCATGCAGTGCACAGCCTGCACACCAGTTCACAAAATAATGCAACAGACACAAACACAACACGTAAATTGTCAAAAAATAATGCATGTGTAACGCTATTCAAACACGCTCAGAATGCTTAAACACCCGAAAATAGTGTAGTGCACAAACACCAAGGGCACATAAAAAACGCAACATATCAGCACACTGTTCCAGTGTGCACTCATGCTTTGCAGGGCCAGCCAGACGCAAGCCAGTGCCGGAGCATGAGCCATTGCAATTGCGCCGCTGCCGACGGCAAGTGAAAGTCGTGTCTACAGTTAGAGTTCTTCGACTGTTATACTGACGTAACATGTCTCTGTAAGTAAACGCAAAGTCACCCCCTGGACCACGTGCACGTACGTGTTCACTGTTGCTGGCGCAATCCCTCTCTCTACCTGCAGTTCAGCAAAGATCTAATTTCCAAGTGACTCACCCTCACAGATGCTATAGAAATCTGTTCCAATGCTTCTCAGAATAGCACAGGGTGCATTGTTCCTAGCGATCCTAACGGGACAGTCCATTCGTCACTGAATTTACCTGTCAAACTGCTGCTGCTGCTGCCAGTGTGGCAGCACAGTCCACCATTGTTTTTTGCAGACGAGACTTTCAGCGTTAAAGCAATTTTGTACAGATCGCCAGATTGCACTGACAGTTAAACCTGCGCCAACATCTCCCTCCCACTCTCTCTCTAGAATGCATAATCAGTCTACCATTAAATCGTACCTTGTTGCAACTCCATCTCAACCGGCCACTCCATCCACTCTCTGTTATCCTTTACTGTAGATGCAAGTCAGTTTAGAGCCAGAGGGGTACTCTGTTTTTGCTGGAAAGTATCAAAGACAGCAGTCAACTCGTGTGTATCACTATTACCTCAAAGACATACAGTGGAATGCTGCCTCGAAGAAAAAAATTACGCTCTCCCTGGTTCCCGATGCTTCTTCCATGTCGACGTTTTCTAGGTTTCCTCTCTCTGTCGCATACTTGTTCTATTTCTAGGGCCACAGCCATCAGCGGGGTGTATTTCCAATACTTCGCTCATTGTCGAATGTCGGCCAATTGAGACGGCGCTCATAATATTTAATTGTAAGTACAGTGATAAAATATATATGTGGTCAGTTTTCTAGGACGATTCTGTCTATGCATGCTTAGCTCAACGGCGGCCTGTGACGGGAATGATTCACGTTTCCAGCTAACAGTAAGAGCTGTCCAAATGGAGACGCCTGTTGGGATGCAGGAATGTAGCTGACTTAACCGTGTTGTCCTCTTGACGGCCGAATAGCGAACTAATACTTAGTATGTGTTGGACAGCTTTCATGATCGCATGGAAATTTGTGAAAATTCGATATGGACATTTGTTTCCGCTGGACCATTATTCCCTCCCATGTAAATTGTCCGGATGAGTGCGTCTGCATATTTCGCGCTCTCATTTGGTTGAGGGAACATAGATTATGGTGTCTGCATCTAGCAGGCGAAAGACGAGTGGAAGACACGTTTTCTGGTTCTCTTGACATGACGCTCTAAAGGCCTCTCTTGTTTCTTCGTAACAAAATAAATTTTGCCACCTGAAACAAAAGATCCATCTCGCGGTGATCCTACGGTGCTTACCAACATGAACTTAAAAATGCACTTAGACTACAACATTTTGTGGTTTCTCCACCCTCCTGCTCAATCCGTGAAAATTAACTCCGAATGAACGTCCTCTAGTATATTTTGCACTCACAATGATTTTTTCGTCTGGGGAAAATTGTGTGGGCTGGGTGGTGGAAGCTATGCATCTAATTCACTGACACAAACCCTGACTTGGCAGTCTGAATATATATACAGGGTGCTCCATTGATAGTGACCAGGCCAAATATCTCACGAAATAAGCATCAAACGAAAAAACCACAAAGAACTAAACTCATCTAGCTTGAAGGGGGAAACCAGATGGCGCTACGGTCGGCTCGCTAGATGGCGCTGCCATAGGTCAAACGGATATCAACTGCGTTTTTTTTTTAATAGGAACCCCCATTTTTTAACACATATTCGTGTAGTACGTAAAGAAATATGAATGTTCGAGTTGGACCACATTTTTAGCTTTGTGATAGATGGCGCTGTAATAGCCACAAACGTATAAGTACGTTGTATCGCGTAACATTCCGCCATTGCGGATGGTATTTGCTTCGTGATACATTACCAGTTTTAAAATAGACCGTATACCAATTGCGGAAAACGTCGATATCGTATTGATGTATGGCTATTGTGATCAAAATGAACAACGGGCGTGTGCTATGTATGCTGTTCGGTATCCTGGACGACATCATCCAAGTGTCCGGACCTTTCGCCGGATAGTTACGTTATTTAAGGGAACAGGAAGTGTTCAGCCACATGTGAAACGTCAACTACGACCTGCAACAAATGATGATGCCCAAGTAGGTGTTTTAGCTGCTGTCGCGGCTAATCCGCACATCAGTATCACACAAATTGCGCTACAATCGGCAATCTCAAAAACGTCGGTGTTCAGAATGTTACATCAACATCGATTGCACCCGTACCATATTTCTATGCACCAGGAATTGCAAGGCGCGACTTTGAACGTCGTGTACAGTTCTGCCTCTGGGCACAAGACAATTTACAGGACGATGACAGATTTTTTGCACGCGTTCTATCAAGCGACGAAGGATTATTCACCAACAGCGGTAACGTAAACCGGAATAACATGCACTATTGGGTAACGGAAAATCCACGATGACTGCGACAAGTGGAACATCAGTGACCTTGGCGGGTTAATGTATGGTGCGGCGTTATGGGAGGAAGGATAATTGGCCCCCATTTTATCGATGGCATTATAAATGGTGCAATGTATGCTGATTTCCTACGTAATGTTCTACCGATGTTACTACAATATATTTCACTGCATGATAGAATGGCGATGTACTTCCAACATGATGGATGTCCGGCACATAGCTCACGTGCAGTTGAAGCTGTATTGAATAGTATATTTCATGACAGGTGGATTGGTCGTCAAAGCACCATGGCCCGCACGTTCACTGGATCTGACGTCCCCGGATTTCTTTCTGTGGGGAAAGTTGAAGGATATTTGCTATCGTGATCCACCGACAACGTCTGACAACATGCGTCAGCACATTGTCAATGCATGTGCGAACATTACGGAAGGCGAACTACCCGCTGTTCAGAGGAATGTCGTTACACGTATTGGCAAATGCATTGAGGTTGACAGACATCATTTTGAGCATTTATTGCATTAATGTGGTATTTAAAGGTAATCACTTAGTAACAGCATGTGTTTTCAGAAATGATAAGTTCAGAAAGGTACATGTATCACATTGGAACAACCGAAACAAAATGTTCAAAGGTACCTATGTTCTGTATTTTAATTTAAAAAACCTACCTGTTACCAATTGTTTGTCTAAAATTGTGAGCCATATGTTTGTCACTATTACAGCGCCATCTATCACAAAGCAAAAAAAGTGGTACAACTGAAACATTAATATATCTTTATGTACTACACGAATATAAAAAATGGGGGTTCCTATTTAAAAAAACGCAGTTGATATAAGTTTGACCTATGGCAGTGCCATCTAGCGGGCCAACGATAGCACCATCTGGTTTCCACCTTCAAGCTAGACAAGTTTCGTTCTTTGTAGTTTTTTCATATATATAAAAGATGTCACTGTGTGTTGGCTGGATTTACAAGTATCGAAAATGCCAAAAGGTTTCGTGAAACTGGTGAAATCGATAAACCGAACATAGGTTTTTTTTTTTTTAATTGTCAATACATCCTTTATTAATTGACAAAAACGTAATGGTGGGTGGCTTTTTTGCAGTGTGAAAACGACACCCAGCTGGTGAAAGAGTGGACATATAATTTTTTTTTTACACACCTATAATTGATAGTCAGAAATGTTATGCTGCTGTTTGAACTTAAGGGTACCATAGCTTATGTTCAGATGATGTCTTTCCAGGCATTATGTGTGCAGGTGCGGTATTCATTATCACATAGTGCCGGACACCTGTCCTTCATAACACTTGTTTCAGAGAATCTTGGCAGGATGCAACATCTTCCAGAAGCGCTGATTCGAAGACTTTGTCAAATAATTTCCTAGGACTGAGGAGAATCGAGACATATAGCCAATGCGAGTGTAGGCATAGCATAATTTTTTTGGGCACTGTACAGATATAAAAGATAACTGCACTGTTTGTGTATAATGTATATATATTGCAGTGTAATGTTACTGTGGCTTATGTTGTGGCATGAACAGAGAAAATGGGTGTGTGTCCTATCGCACATCGATAACTGCAAAGGTATGAGAGAGATTTTTACATGGAAATTTATGTGCGCTATAGATACTGAGATTCGTTCTAGAACCACAGCTGTCAAGAGGAGACATTAGCTGTACATCGATCGGTGTCAGACTGCAGCAGCAATTGTAATATTTAATTGTAGCTACACTGGTAAATATGTTCCTGGTTCCCAATATTATTGTGAGTCTTGTATGTATTGATGATCTGTAGACAACTTTTGCGGGGTTTAACTGTCACTGCAAGGTGGCGATCTGTACAAAAGAGTTTTTCCGCTGAAAGTCTCGTCTGCAGAAAACAATGGTGGACTGTGCTGCCACACTGGCAGCAGCAGCAGTTTCACAGGTAAATTCAGTGACGAATGCAAAGTCCCGTTAGGATCGCTAGGAACAATGCACTCTGTGCTATTCTGGGAAGCATTGGAACAGATTTCAACATCGTCTGCGAGGGTGAGTCACTTGGCAGTTAGGTCTTTGCTGGACTGCAGGTAGAGAGAGGGATTGGGTCAGCAATGGTGAACACATGTGCATGGTCCATAGGGTGACTTGGCGTTTACTTGTATAGGCATGCGACGTCAGTATAACACTCGAAGAACTGTAGACGCGACTTTCACCTGCCATCAGCAGCGGCGCGATTGCAATGGCTAGTGCTCCAGCGCTGGCTTGCGTCTGGCTGGCCCTGCAAAATGTGCGCGCGCATTGGCACAGTTTGCTGATACATTGCGTTATTTATGTGCCCTCAGTGTTTGAGCACTACATTACTTTCGGGTGTTTCAGTGCTGTTAGTGTGTTTGAATAGCGTTACACATGCGTTATTTTTTACAATTTACGAGCTCTTTTCGTGTCTGTTGCATTATTTTGTGAACAGGTGTGTATACTGTGCACTGCATAATTTCGACATTTGACAATTAGCAAGCGTATTTGCAGAGCATTATTTTGACAATTTAGGAGCTGTTTGCGTCTCTGCACATCAGTGTACTGTATTACACTCCTGGAAATTGAAATAAGAACACCGTGAATTCATTGTCCCATGAAGGGGAAACTTTATTGACACATTCCTGGGGTCAGATACATCACATGATCACACTGACAGAACCACAGGCACATGGACACAGGCAACAGAGCATGCACAATGTCGGCACTAGTACAGTGTATATCCACCTTTCGCAGCAATGCAGGCTGCTATTCTCCCATGGAGACGATCGTAGAGATGCTGGATGTAGTCCTGTGGAACGGCTTGCCATGCCATTTCCACCTGGCGCCTCAGTTGGACCAGCGTTCGTGCTGGACGTGCAGACCGCGTGAGACGACGCTTCATCCAGTCCCAAACATGCTCAATGGGGGACAGATCCGGAGATCTTGCTGGCCAGGGTAGTTGACTTACACCTTCTAGAGCACGTTGGGTGGCACGGGATACATGCGGACGTGCATTGTCCTGTTGGAACAGCAAGTTCCCTTGCCGGTCTAGGAATGGTAGAACGATGGGTTCGATGACGGTTTGGATGTACCGTGCACTATTCAGTGTCCCCTCGACGATCACCAGTGGTGTACGGCCAGTGTAGGAGATCGCTCCCCACACCATGATGCCGGGTGTTGGCCCTGTGTGCCTCGGTCGTATGCAGTCCTGATTGTGGCGCTCACCTGCACGGCGCCAAACACGCATACGACCATCATTGGCACCAAGGCAGAAGCGACTCTCATCGCTGAAGACGACACGTCTCCATTCGTCCCTCCATTCACGCCTGTCGCGACACCACTGGAGGCGGGCTGCACGATGTTGGGGCGTGAGCAGAAGACGGCCTAACGGTGTGCGGGACCGTAGCCCAGCTTCATGGAGACGGTTGCGAATGGTCCTCGCCGATACCCCAGGAGCAACAGTGTCCCTAATTTGCTGGGAAGTGGCGGTGCGGTCCCCTACGGCACTGCGTAGGATCCTACGGTCTTGGCGTGCATCAGTGCGTCGCTGCGGTCCGGTCCCAGGTCGACGGGCACGTGCACCTTCCGCCGACCACTGGCGACAACATCGATGTACTGTGGAGACCTCACGCCCCACGTGTTGAGCAATTCGGCGGTACGTCCACCCGGCCTCCCGCATGCCCACTATACGCCCTCGCTCAAAGTCCGTCAACTGCACATACGGTTCACGTCCACGCTGTCGCGGCATGCTACCAGTGTTAAAGACTGCGATGGAGCTCCGTATGCCACGGCAAACTGGCTGACACTGACGGCGGCGGTGCACAAATGCTGCGCAGCTAGCGCCATTCGACGGCCAACACCGCGGTTCCTGGTGTGTCCGCTGTGCCGTGCGTGTGATCATTGCTTGTACAGCCCTCTTGCAGTGTCCGGAGCAAGTATGGTGGGTCTGACACACCGGTGTCAATGTGTTCTTTTTTCCATTTCCAGGAGTGTATTTTGGTGATTTACAAGTAGTTTGCAGGTCTGTAAACTGTATCGTGACCCCAAGCACATCAGAGTGAGTGCTTTGTTTCAGTGTTATAAATGAACTATGTGAAATCCGTCCCTAAATAAAATGTTGCAAAGTAAATAAAGTACACTCCTTCCTCTCCCCAGCAGACCAGTGTAGGCTAAGTCCTTTTCCCATCATTTTCCCCTCCAGACCGCCATCTTGGATTACGTCACAGGAGGGACAATGGTGCCCTCTGGTGGAATAAT